>NW_015164246.1:59592-107568 GCF_001447785.1 Gekko japonicus
TCTTCGAGAATCTCATTACTATTTCCCCAGGCAGATTATTCTTCTTTATATATATGGAATAAGACCTTTAGGCCACATCTATTTCGCTCATAAGGTATTCCGCCTTCAAATCTGTCACTGGGGCTAGTGCTTCGCTCATCATTTGTTTCAGATTCTCACCTTTAGATTCTGGGACGCCTTGGAATTGGAGAACCAGATTTGCCTTCTCAATTTGCAGCGGTAAAAGTTGTTCTTCTGTAGAGACTTGTTTCTTTTCCAGTGTTTGCACCTTTTGGGTAGGTGAGCACTCCATGTTCACCTGCCCCTATATAGACAAACTCAGGCCCCTGCCACACGGCAGGAAAAAAAATGGCCAAAGTGCGGCTTTTTACAGCCGCACCAAAAGAGACACGTGGCGGCGGGATCACACAGATCCCCTGAGCCACCATGCAGTTGCTCCCCGGCACGATCAGATGCTGGGGAGGAAGCCACCAACAGGAGACTGAGGCAGCTGGCTGCACATGCGTGCGCATGTGCAGTTTGGCCAGGAGCTTCTAATGCTCCTGACGACGGACACACCGGCGATCCCACGACTGCGCTTGCTGTGGCGTTTCAGGTAAGTGCTTCTCTTTACTTGGGGTTTTTTTGCTCCGCAGCACTAGGCCGTAAGGACGGATCGGGGACGGGTGTGCGCCGATTCCCAGATGTTGCGGTGAGATTGCGCCCGTCTGCTGCACCCCCAATCCGTCCCTCTTCTGGCCCAAACTTCCCATGTGACTGGGGCCTCAGAGTGGCATCTTGAATCTGGCATTGCCTGAAGAGGATCTGGCAAGGCTGAGTGACACCACCCTTTCTGCACACTGCTGATGCTTTGGACACTTTAATTCATGACTGCCTTGGACAGGGCCGGCTCAAGGTGCTTCTGCGCCCTAGGCAGGCGCAGATGCCAACCTCCCGGTGGGGCCTGGAGACCCTTTTGCTGCCGCCGCCTCCCCCCAGGGGGGAGGGGGAGGGCGGGTGAGCTGGGGCGGGGGTCTGGCTCGGGGGCGGGGCCTCGGAGGCGGGAAAAGGTGGGCGCCGGCCTGGGTGTGCGGGGGTCGGGGGTGCCGCGCCTCTCAGGCCGAGGCCCGCTGCCCAGGCCGGCAGCAGCAGCAGCGGCAAGAACAGCAGGAGCAGCGAGGCGCGGAGCAGTGGTCTCATCTCGGTGGCGGGAGCCCCTCTGCCCGCAGCCAGCGCCGCTCTGCCTCTCGCGCCGGGAGAGGAGGAGGAGGAGGCGGCCTGGGAGGGCAGCCCCTCACTCGCCGGGTCGAGGTCCGCTCTGCCTCTCGTTCGCCGGGGGGGCTTTGGAAGGCCGTGCAGCTCCTCCTCCCTTTCCCCGCTGGTCACGCCTGTGGCGAGCGGGCGGCGCTTTCGCCGGGGCGCGCGGTTCTGCGGCCAGCCGGGGCTGCCCTGGCGCGCCCCCTCTCCACACCTCTCTCGCCCGCCGCCCGTGCGAAGTCCAGGACTTCGGGCTAGTTGGGTAGGTGGGCGAGGAGCCGGGCTGGGGCTCGCGCGTGCGCCAGCAGTACGACACGCTTACCTTTGGGGGGGGAACTTTGGCGCCCCCATCCAGGGCCCGCCGCCCCTTCCAGGGCCCGGCGCTCTAGGCCAACGCCTAGTTGGCCTAGCGGGTGAGCCGGCCCTGGCCTTGGATTATGTTACCCCTTTCTGGCCCCATCTGACCTCAATTTCCTGCTTTTAGAACATGACCCTTGCTTATCAGTTCCTCTGGACAAGACCACTAAGGCCTCAACCCTTAATATCTGAAACACTTGAGGTGTTTTTTTTTCTTTCCCCTCCCTGGGAAAGGATATAGAGTAAAGTGTGTAAAATAAATATATACACACACACACACACATACAGGGCTTTTTTTGTAGAAAAAGCCGAGCAGGAACTCATTAGCATATTAGGCCACACCCTTGACAGCACAGCCCATTAGCATATTAGGTCACAGCCCCATGTTACCAGAAGTGTGCTCATCCAGCTACACCCACATTTTGCTTCTTATTCTGTTTACCTTGTTGTCAAAACCCAGGGCTTTTTTGGTAGCAGGAACTCCTTTGCATGTTAGGCCACACACCCCTAATGTAGCCAATTCTAATGAGTTTCTGCTGTTGGGTGTGGCCTATTATGCTAATGAGTTCCTGCTGGGCGTGGCCAACTCAGGAGCCAGCCGGAACTCCGTTCCTGTGCGTTCCTGCCCAAAAATATGCCATTTCCCAGCTTTCTGTCAGTCTCGGGGGACCAGGAACAGAAACCTAGTATGAAGCTCTGCCGACAGGCAGACTGGTCTCAATTTTTCATTAGCTTTCATGGTGCTCAATGGAATGAAATAAGTGGGTTGCAATTTGGACCATACTTGAGGATGACCTACTTCCTACTTGCAGTACTGGAGCTTCACAGCAGAAGGCTTTGAGATGAAATGTAAAAATAAAATGTGCAGAAAGAAAACTTTGGCCAGAAAAACCAAAACGCACATAGGAATTGAAATACCTTCAGAGAGATGGAGCTTGGATTTAATTAAAATTCTTGCATTTGTGTTTTCATTCTTGGCAGCCATGTATGATTGTCATTGACCTTTGGCATTTTCTGCCATTATAGACTCCTATGAAGGCTGCCTTTATACCAATGCCACAAATAGCCCCAGCGACTGGAAGGGGAATGCAGTATTCATGAATGAAATCATGTAGCATTATCCTCCAGTGAGAAACCCATCTACCCCTTGCTTATTCTTCACCAAAGATGACACTGGCAATGGTCAAAGTATTTGATTTTTTAAGGAGATACCTGGCACAGATTTTTACAGACATGGGGGGTTCTTAAAACAGGAATTATTATTATTCCTAGCCAGCAAGTGGAGTAACCAATCTCAGGGTCAGGAAGCAATTTTTCTCCAGGACAGTTTGACTGGAGATCCTGGAGAGTTTTTGTCATTTTCTGGGTATGGAACAGCAGTCACTGGGGTTGGGGGAGGGAGGTATTTGTGAATGTCCTGCATTGTGCAGGGGGTTGGACTAGATGACCCTGGAGGTTCTTTCCAACTCTCTGATTCTACAATCTCAAGTAAAGAGTCTTTTGAGGATGACTGACCACCATTCAATATTATCAAAATAAACTTCAGGTGGAAAACAATTGCCAACTGGTGCTCTGTCTACTTCCTTCCAAATGGAAAGATATTCAGACTTTGTAGGGCAAATGATGACCAAGCCCACAGAGCACACTGACCCACTAACAAGGTGGTCCATGCCAAGCCAAGCAATGAATGCAATTAGAAGCTAGTACCCCTGCATATCTGTGGGAACTCTCTCTGTTTAAGCTTTATGGACATTGAGGCATTTTCTAAACAAATGTAAAAGTCTCTAGTCCTTTGTGTGTCAGAAATCTGCAATGAAAGGAGCCAGAGGTTTTTTAAAGGAAAAATGAAAGCTGGGAATTCAGAGAAGCTGAGTGCCAAAAAGACACATTAGTGGGTTCTAGACCAAATCAAGCCGGTGTCCTAGAAGCTCTTCCTAGAAGCTAAAATGACTAAACTGAGGCTATCATGCTCTGGTCTCTGGTAAAGGCCACAGTGCTCAGAAAAGATGAAGGCAGCAGGAACAGAGGGAGACACAACGTGAGATGGACTGACTCCGTCAAGTAAGCCGGGGCCCTCAGTTTGCTAGACATGAGCAAGGCTGTTAAAGACAGGATGTCTTGGAGACCATTAATTTATAGGGTCCCTATAAGTTGGAGCTGCGGTGGCTCAAGTCGTTAAGACGCTGAACTGCAGGCTGTGGAAGGTCAGTAGTTCAGCAGTTCGAGACGCACATGACGGAGTGAGCTCCCGTCTCTAGTTCCAGCTCCTGCCAACCTAGCCGTTCGAAAGCAAGAAATTGCAAGTAGATAAATAGGTACCACTTTGGTGGGAAGGTAACAGCGTTCTGTGCACCTTGGTGTTTAGTCATGCCGGCCACATGACCACGGAAACGTCTTCGGACAGCGCTGGCTCTTCGGCTTTGAAATGGAGATGAGCACCGCAACCCTAGAGTCGGACTCGACTGGCTTTCGAGCAAGGGAACCTTTACCTTTTACCTATAAGTTGTAAGTGAATTGAAGGCATTTAACACACACAACAGATCATGGCAAGAGACCATTATAAGATTGAAGAAGATTGAACACAAGCAATCAAAAACAAAAAGCCTTCCTGGGAGAGGAATAAACAAAAATCCTCCTGTTCATCTAAGTAGCCTTTAGCGATGTTAAGGCTGCTGGTGCATTTGGATCAGCAGTGCTTTGGCGCATGTACAGTTTTGAAAAGGGGGGGGGGACCCCTGTTCACATTCAAGACATTTAGTGCCAACCTGAACAGACCCGGTGATTGTTGGCTCATGTTTGCTCATCACAGTCAAACAAAAGTTCAGCTGCTGAATATGTTGATGTGAAATTTGCTGCATACCTAGCTTAAACAGTGGGGCTAAACATTCACTAGCATTTCCACTTTCCCTTTAGTTACATCTATGAGTTGTGCAGATTCATCTCCTTACTGAAGAAACTCATTCATCTTGCAAAAAAACCCACCACCTTTTGTTTTCCTGGAATTTGGCTATTTCACCACAGCAGGAGCCTCCACATTTGTCTCATTATTTTACTTTAAGCTAAATTCAGCTCCAAACATTTTTTTAATGTTGCCGGGAAAGAATCCTGTGGAACTGCTCCATTATATCATCAATTCGTGTGACATGGGCCGATAAGAAGATATTTCAACCTATTAACTAGCCCTTTTGTTTTCTCAAAGCATAGGGAGCTGAGGTCTTAAAGATGATCAAAAGTCTGGAAGACTGAAGTGTACAACTCCCTCAATATTGGGACGCAGTTAAAGAATAATACATTTGACTGTTCTGCATCACAAAAGAAACCTCCACACACAGAGAAAACTAGTGCATAGACTAATACTGTCTTATTACAGTGTTGGCATATAGAAGAGATCCCTCTGGTCTCACTAGTTCTGGCTGAAATGCCTCTTCTTTTATTGTCTAAGTCATCCTGCACATTCAGAAAAGGAATGTGGTAGACCCCTACCAGGACTGTACCATTCCCTACCAGGTCATATCACATGCTTTTCCTGAATATATAGATTGTATTTTAGACAATAAGGGACAAGAGCATTTCACCCAGAACTAAAGACAACTACCACAGTGGAATGCAACTTTTTTCAACATCCCTAAAAGGAAAACATGGAACAAACCTAAAACATGGCAGAGAATACAGGGAATACATAATGGTAGCCATTAAAATACATTTATCTTTTACCTTCCATTTACATTGTCTCCATAGCCATTATTGTCTACAAGCTCCATAGTACTCTGGAAGCATAGCAAGTTCCGGTGCCTTGTTCCAGGAGATAGCTGCTTGGTGATAGGGCATTGTTACTATGGTGTCCCACCTTGTATTGTATTCTTGGTATCCCATCTTGTATTCATGTACAGGAAGCCTCCAAGGAAGACTGGTCAGAGTTCTCCAGGCCAAAGTCATCAGTATGCTGAATCAGGTGATACAGTGGATGTCTGGGAGTACCTGGAGTAGCTACAATGGACTAGATGTAGGACAACAGATGAACCTCATTCCAGATAAGATGGGCTTGTAGCCGTAAGGAGCCATTCTCTGATTTACATGGCTCTTCCTCCGGTGGAAGAGCCACTGCACTTCAGTTGGCTTTCAGCTTGCTGAAGGAAGTGGTAGGTTACAGGACAATGAGGCACCGTTTGTCTCCAATATGGCTGTTCACATTCAGATTGGATGGGGAGTCACAGCCTTCCAGAAAGAACAGGCAACTTGGTAGTACTTTCCAATCAATGGCTCCACATGGAGGCAAAAGTTTCCTCCCTACTGCCTTCAGCCAGTTTTGGTCAGTATGCTAACTGCACCATGTCCTGGGAAGCAAGGCCTGGGCACAGTGGCTAAAATTATAGAGCTCCCTCCTTACCAGGATCTTCCTGGAACTAAGTTTGTCAAGCTTCAGATGACACACACACACGATACGGTAATTTTGTGCATTCCTACTTCTGGTTGCTGCATGAAACTTGATAGAAACAATTTTATGGCTGACCTGCAGGTCCTTTTACACATTTACTATTGTTACATTGCATTTCATTGATCTTTATTTAAGTTTGATTAAGCTACCTTGATAGTTAAGATGGTAGGTATGGGGTCTATATGTTGCAATTAATAAAGATTCCCAGGTATGTACTAGATGGGAAGCAGTTCTCCTGATGTCATCAAATACGACTCACTGAGTTCATGCAGAAAAGACAAATTAGAAAAATCCACCAAAATGTCTCTTCAACCTGGTGTTAAACATATTTCCTCAACATGAACAAACTTGGCAGCCTATCCTACTGTCCAATCAGTTCTGAAATCAGAATCATTCTCTGTATAATTTTCTCTGTGGTAGGTGACTCCTGTTGATCTGTGTCCTACCACCAGCAGGCAAAATGGAATAATGTCTTGTCCTCCAGCTTCAGAAGTGAACCTCAGACTTTTCTGCTTCAGATGTTGGGCTTTGTAGTTTCCATCTTTCCTGGCGACATTTGCTTCTCTTAAACCTTAATATCATCTTAGCTAGATCCCTCTAAAACCTCCCTAATTTCAGCTTCTCTGATTATTTAAATTTGAGCCTGAAGCATCTTCAGATATTTCAGATTTTAAGCCTGTGACAATTAAACCACTTATTCTAGAATATCACTTTTTGAAATGGAAATGATATTTGACACTCCATTCCTCAAGCTAAAAATACTATAAGGGCATTTTTAATCAGTGGGGCTGTTTAGAGATACCTTTTTTAAGGACCAAGATTCCAACGATCAAAGGACACACCCTTCAGTAAATCCTCCTAACTTCAAGTAGCATCTTTTTAGCATGTGTTAAGACACTGAACTGCAGACCAAAGGTCTGTAGTTCAGCAGTTCAAGACCCTAATGCCGTGTGAAAGAGTGAGCTCCTGTCTCTGGCCCCAACTCCTGCCAACCTAGCAGTTCAAAAGCAAGAAATTGCAAGTAGATAAATAGGTGCCACTTTGGTGGGAAAGTAACAGCGTTCCATGCGTCTCAGCGTTTAGTCATGCCAGCCACGAAAACATCTTCGAACAGCACTGGGTCTTCGACTTGGAAATGGAGATGAGCACCACCCCCTACAGTTGGATTTGACGAGCTTTCAAGCAAGGGAAACCTTTACCTTTACCTTTGTATCAGTAAAACAATCATGTTTTAATTAATGTTTTTCAGGAATACTAACTTTTCATTTGTATGCAACCCTTAAATACACATATGCTAAAACAATAATGCAATGATTCAGATTGGGGCAAATTATCTCTGATTTTTTGTATCTCCCTTTTTTGCAATAAGACTTCACACTTACTTGGAATTAATTCTCATTGAACACTGTGACATCTACTTCTCAGTGAATTAAGTAAGAGCCGGCTGTAACAAAGACAAAATCTGGCAAACATTCTTGGATGTTGTGCCAAGCAATAACTACTTTGTTTATCTGGGATCTGACCAATAAGCAGATGTTAAAGGCACAGTACAAATAAACACAGGGCTTCCACTGAAAATGGCAGTCCTGTGCTAAGATATTTGGCTTCCCCTCCTATTATCAATGAGCAGATATCCCTGTTCTGTTTTATTTATGTATTTAATGTATCCCAAGGCAGCTTTGAATCAAAGTAATAACAACTGTAATTGCTACCAAGAAACCAGTAAAATTGTATTGATAGTTTGAAAGGCAACCTCCACCTTTTCTTTAGTCAACATTTTTGTCAGGAACTGTAATTTCACTTTTTCTATGCATTTTGGGGAAAGAAAATATTATTCTCAAAATACATTTATTCAGAACTGACAGCCATTTATACTGGAACTAGGATAAACCTAAAGACTTAAGATTAGAAATACTGTTATGATAAGGTTGTGTAAGTTATATCTGTATGTTTGTCTGTACTAATTTAGCATAGTCCTTCTTGCACAAGATTTGGTGCAACACCTAGCACTTTCTTCCCAGTCTGTTATAGCATCCAGAAATTGGTTGCACAAGATCTTGCAGCCTCCCTTCTCTTTGTACTCCCTCCAGTAGTGGTCACCCCTTGGGTCAATGGACCCAAAAGAAAGGAGTGGGGAGCAAATTGGAGTCTGCAGCAGGAAGGTATATATAGATTTGTTCGCAAATTAATAAACATTTTTTTTCTAAATTAATAAACATAGATACAGGGAGAGAATATCAGCCAAAAGCCTGAGAGAAAATGGAAACATTTTCACCTGGTGCCCAAAACTAAGCAGACTTGGTGCTAGGTGAACACTTGCAGAGGGCAAGTTCTAGAATCAAGCCACCACCAAAATGGCCCTGTGTCTAGTGACCAATTCATCTGTGGAGGTGGAGGCACACAGAGCAGGGCATTTGAGGAAGATCTAAGCTGATGGGCTGGCTTGCATGGAAGCAAGTGGTCCTTCAAACCCTTTGGTTCTAGCCCATTCAGGGCATTCAAAGCAATAATCATGGTCAGAAGCAAACCTGGATATGATCACAAGGCTTGAAGGCTGGCAATACATAACATGCTAAATTGGGGGTTCACCAACATTCTAGAGAGGAGACTTGGCCTTTGTTTTTTAAAGCCACAAGCAGCCTCAAGCTGAAACCTGTCCAGAAAACCTCATCCAGAAAAGGAGGAGGAGGAGGAGGCGGAGTTGGATTTATACTCCGCCCTTTATGCGGAATCTCCAAGTGGCTTACAATCTCCTTCCCTTCCTCTCCCCACAACAGACACCCTGTGAGGCAGGTGTGGCTGAGAGCGCTCTGAGAGAAGTGCTCTGGAGGAAATAGCTCTGAGATAACTTGTGACTGACCCAAGGTCACCCAGCTGGCCACATGTGGAGGAATGGGGAATAAAACCTGGTTCTCCAGATTAGAATCTGCCGCTCTTAACCACTACACCAAACTGGCTTTCACTGGGCTGACTTCTTACTCCCTGTCTGGACTGAGTGTCACCCAGACCATTATTACAGGATACCCACTGTCTCTCCTAACTCAGACAAAACATACTAATAGAGTTAAGTAATATAACAGACAAACTCGCTCAGCAGTGACATGCAGATGTAAAACAGGGGCAACATAAACATAAAAATTCCTCACCTCCATCCTGTGTCACCAGTCAGCATCGTAGGTGCAGAACCGAAAGAATACAACATGCCAGTACCCATCTCCACTAGCCAATCCAATAGGAAGATTCTTCTGGAAATTCACCATGCACTGTATGGCCACAATTTGAATTGGAGCCCCTTGTCGCTCCACTGACTGCTGGGTTCAGTCAGGACTTTTGGTAAGGGGCTTCATCAATTTTTGGGAAGTCCAAATGATATAGTGTTTGCAAAATCATCTCTGTTTGCTTGCTTATTGAAAATTCCAAAGAAATGTAAAAGGTTGGTGAGGCTGGAATTCCAGCTGCAGAAGCCATACTGTATCTGTCTGACTAGATTCCTTTTTAAAAAATCAGTGTTACATTAGATACCATCCGCTTATAGTGATGTTGCATATATTTCTTAAAAGATCAGAAATTTCCATCATCTCATCTTGATTGGCATTAATGGAGCACAAGGACCAAAGGCTATTAACTAACATGGGGAGGGGGGAACTACAATAAAATGCATGTGAGTTTATTCAGGATGGATTCCCACATGTAGAACTCTTGAATCTCATATCAGAAGATGCAGGAGATCAAGTATTCCCTAGATGGACAAGCTGGAGCTAACCACTGGACGCCTCCACACAAATTTCCCCCCTGCAAATCAATATAGCATATGCCCATTTTCTCATAAACAAGAGTTTTCATTTTCTCTGGCATGGTGTTATTCGTTGTAATTATTCCTGATAAATTCTATAGCCTACTCCTCTGAGCTTAGTGATGTCTGAGAATGCCCTTGGGCCACGTTCTTAACTGGTAAGAACACATTTTAGCGCGGAATTAAAATTAGTGTTGCCGAGACAATGTAGCTGAAATCAGGCAAGATCTGTTTGGGTGTGCGTAATGGAACATTGTGCTACATACTGTTTCTCGGAGTTGATGAATCCGTCTGAAACAATGACTTCCAAGCTACTCAGGAACGACATTTACAATTACCTTCAAATACCGGTTTGGTACCTTGGCAAAGAATATTCTAAAAAAGCCAGAGCGGCTTAAAAATGTTGCTTCCACATACTGATTTTCTCAATCCAGAAATGCCTTCCAGGGCCTGGCTATACAGACAGCATGCAGCATGATCTATTTCTAGACTGCAGTTCCAAAAAGTCATTATTCTTGGGAAATATGGTGACGATTCAGAATCTTTAAATTGAATCAATAAAATATGATCACTACCTTGCATTGCCAGCGCTAATTCTTAAACTGCACTGGTCTTCGCTGACTGTGCTGCTATGACTCACCAGGACCAGAGTATTCTTTGGTGCCAAGATTATTTCTTAGCCCAGAATCTTCATTTCTCTTTTGCTTCAGATGCTACAGGACAGTCGCTGCTACTGGGCAGAAGCTAGCAAGCATTTGCCACAAATGGCAATGCTGAAGGCTAAGGCCTCTGCCTCCCACATCATGTGGCACAGAAGAAGAATATGCTGTAGAGTATCCGGCAGAGGGGAAAATAACATAAGCCTCTCTGAAAAGACTTATGGAGGTAATAAGCAGGAGCTATTCTCACAGCCTGGCGCTAAGAGGTTGCTTTAGCAATGGCAATGCAAAAAAGGGGATTTCTAACGATGCTGGAGTCTGAGTCAGTATCCACTGGCCTACAATGACAGGATACAGCACAAGGATTCAAGGGCTCTGATTGAGAAGAAGGAGGAGGAGGAGGATTTATACCCTGCCCTTCACTTGGAGTCTCAGCGTGGCTTACAATCTCCTTCCCTTCCTCTCCCCACAAAAGACACCCTGTGAGGGAGGTGGGGCTGAGAGAGCTCTGAGATAACTGCTTGTGAGAGTACAGCTCTGAGAGAACTGTGGCTTGCCCAAGGTCACCCAGCGCCTGCATGTGGAAGAGTGGGGAATCAAACCCGGTCCTCCCAGATTAGAGTCCGCGCTCCTAACCACTACACCCCACTGGCCCACACCTTTATAGTACTTAGCTATGGAAAGCTACAGCACATTAGCTCCGTAGGTCTTCTAAAAAAGGCCGACACTATTTGCAATAGCTTAGATCCTTTGGAGAAAATTTATTTTGCAGAGCACATGAGGTGAATAATATAAACAGTAGCCTCGGGCATTGCCATTTGTGACAAGCACTTGCTCTTCTGTCTAGTAAAAACAACACTGGGGAGGACTGGGAGAGACTGAAGTGGAAGACACATTAAACATTGTTCACTTTGCCCCAGCATAGCCACCATGCTCAACTCTGGGCACCAAAGAATACTTTGCTGTGGTCTCTGGCCGCTAGCAGAGAAGCAGCCCGACAAAGGACACGCGGTAACAATCATATTTTGCTGTCTGGTCATAGATTTGGTTTGGCCTCTTTTAAGTTCAAGTAAATTTGAAAGAGAAATCAATGTCAGTATGCAGGCTGATTTTTTTTTTAAAAAACTCTGGCTCTGATGATAGCAGGAGCTCCTTTGCATATTAGGCCACACACCCCTAGTGTAGCCAATCCTCCAAGAGCTTACAGAGCTCTTCTTACTGGGGCTACTGTAAGCTCTTGGAGGATTGGCTACACTAGGGGGTGTGGCCTAATATGCAAAGGAGCTCCTGCTACCAGTAGAGCCCTGTATAGTGTCCAGATTACACGAAGTGATGGTATCACTTTACTCTGCTCTGGTTAGACCTCACCTAGAGTACTGTGTTCAATTTTAGGCACCACAATTTAAGAAGGATATAGACAAGCTGGAACGTGTCCAGAGGAGGGCAACGAAGATGGCCAGGGGTCTGGAGACCAAATCCTATGAGGAAAGGCTGAAGGAGCTGAGTATGTTTAGCCTGGAGAGGAGACGACTGAGAGGTGATATGATAATCATCTTCAAGTACTTGAAGGGCTCTCATATAGAGGTTGCTACGGAGTTGTTTTCTGTTGCCCCAGAAGGTCGGACCAGAACCAATGGGTTGAAATTAAATCAAAAGAGTTTTTGGCTAAATATTAGGAAGAATTTCCTAACAGAACAGTTCCTCAGTGGAACAGGCTTCCTCGGGAGGTGGTGGGTTCTCCTTCTTTGGAGGCTAGATGGCCATCTGAAAGCACTGCTGATTCTGTTAACTTAAGCAGATCATGAGAAGGGAGGGCAGGAAGGGTTGCAGCAGTGCTTAGTTCTTGTGGCTTTCTCTTACATGCCCAGGGAAATGTTGAGCACCACTTTGGGGGTCAGGAAGCTATTGTTCTCCAGGCCAGTTTGGCCAGGAATCCTGGAGGGGCTTGGGGGCTTTTTGCCATCTTCTAGGCATAGAGTAGGGGTCACTGGGGGGGGGTAGGAGGTACTTGTGAATTCCCTGCATTGTGCAGGGGATTGAACTAGATGACACTGGAGGTCCCTTCCAACTCTATGATTCTATGATTCTGTGCTCGATGCTGGATAAAAAGCAGCCGAGCGCATTCAGTGTCCATTGGCTCTGGGGCCATCACTGATTCCAAAGTGCTTTTGGTATCTCAGTTTATACAAGCAATACCATGAGCTGGATCCAAAGCTGCCATTCCACCCATTTAATAGCATTTCTGTTAGGGGAGGAGGTGAGTGCAATTTTTGCTAATTCTGTCCTCCCACATTGTTCTCCCGCATTATGCTTGAGTGTCGTTTGACCCCAAGGAGAGGTGTCAGTGGGAGGCAGCAGGAAGGGAAGAGTCCCAGTGATTTCTGTACTGCCCCATGAGTTTGCAGTAGCTTATTCTCCATCCAAAGGAACATGACTTTGCCCTGATGCAGAACCAAACTAGACACAACAATAGAGACTGCAAGAGCCGCCCTGAGCCTTCGGGGTAGGGCGGGATATAAATCCAAAGATAAACAAAATTTTAAAAATAGAGACAAACTGCACTGCTGTGGCTTCCTATAAAACAAGGGCCCCGGTCACATGGGCTGGATATCACGTGGGGGAGGAATGGCTATTGCCCCGGCGCAGTTTGTTCCGCGATTACGCAATCAGACGTGCCAGCGGCACACCACCGGTCCTTACCTCGGTGCCGGTGGGTAAACGAAGGTGGCAATCACACGACGATCCTGCAGCGCGGCAAAGAAGCGGCGCAGCGCGATCACACCAGCAATGGCTGCTGTGACAAATGGGGTCTTTTTTAAAAAGCCAAAACGGCACTTTCGCTTTTCTCTTTGTGCGCATGCGCTGTTGGGTGCTTGTGCGCATCTTGTGGAGACTTGGGGGGGGGAACCTGTTTGCGAAGGGACATGGGCAGGCGCCGGATGCCACCACCGGAAACGCGATCAGACGCCAGCCCTTGCTCCGCAGTTTCCGGAAACTAGTACCTCGGAGGTACTAGTTTTTAACTCCGCATCTTCGGCGGGAAGTCTCAGGTTCGCCACGGAAGCTCTACGCTTCCCAGATGTTGCGGTGTGATCGAGCCTGGAAAATCCACCTGTCTTCCATCTCTGTAGCATGGCTAATGCTCCATGTGACCGCAGCCAAAGTAGAGGGGATTTATAACCCTATATAGATAGACAGGAGGGAATCAATAAATAGGGTTGCCAAACTCCAGGTGGAGCTTGGAGATCTCCCACTGTTACAGTTCATCTCCAGACTACAGAGACTAGTTCTCCCTGAGAAAACGGCTGCTTTGGAGGGTGGAGTCTCTATGGCATTGCGCCCTGCTGAGGTCACTTCCCTCCCCCAAACCCCGCCCTCCCCAGGCTCCACCTCCAGAATCTCCAAGTATTTCCCCATCCAGAGGTAGTAACCCTAAACCCCATCCCCGCTTGCTTTCCCCTAGCTGTTTTTATCCCTGTGGGATTCTGCCCTTTGAGTAGGGGTGGTGGTGGCTGGGGAGATGCAGTTTTGAAAGGAGGAGGGAAGCAAACACATGGACAAGGAAAAGTCCTAACTCATGACTCATGCTGCTACCAGATGTTCCCAAGGAAAAAAACAGGTTTCAACCCCACCTCCTCCTCCTCCTCATAAGGTAGTTAGCCAGTCCTCGATAAAGAGTTTGTATTTATAACATGGCTTTCCCTGCTTGTATCCTGTGGTGTGGCTGCATTTCCTAATTAAAGTGTGAATTCTCCAGAGCACATGCTCTGGAATAGAGCAAAACTCCACGCAGTTTGGCTTGAGGCACTGCCACGCCACAGGCATGATTATCCTCAGTAATAACGCAAACGGCCTCCCTGACTTAAAACATAGCTTACTGCATTAGGACCAAGTAAATAATAGCAGTGGTGGGTTCTATGGATTTTCTATGGAAAGTCTGATGCAGTTGTTTTGCATTTAATCAGAAATATCATTCAGAAAAATCTAGGGCATCTCTCCCTCCCTCCCCCCCCACCTCCAAGAAAATTATTCTGACATTGCAGTTACTATGGTGAACTGGGATGGCTGTGTGACATGTGATTCTGAGCCAGTAATGAACACAGCAACTTCCTCGTCTGCTTACTCATTCCACATTGCTATGCGGCTAGATAAATTTGACAGCTTTTATTTTTTTTTTTTAAAAAAAACTTTTTTGGAAGAGAATTACAGAACAGATTTTGTTCTGGCTAAAAGCAAAAGCAATATTGTACACTAAACACCATAAAGATAATATGGCATGGACCATTTTAACTCGACACTTTTCGGAGCTGTGAAAATGAATGTATTAGCGTGTCCCTAAGCTATGCGAGTTAGCCTGCTTGGTGCAACTTCTGATGACATAAAATATTTATTTGTGTATGTCTGATTTAGGATTCATGCATATCGCCTGTTGTAACTTCAATCGTACAACCAGCAAGCAGTTTTTCCATATTTCAGACGTACTTTCACATATCAAATATATACCCCAAAACTATTTGTTCTGCTTTACCGTTAACACCTGATTTACACATGCTCCAATCCAACAAGGCCAATGTATGCATCAAAGAAACTCACTGAGCTCCTTTTTCAAATAGGTTGTACTCCGGGATCTTGGTGCTGCTGAGTTTTACATTTAACTCTTGGAACTTGAGTTTCTCCCAGTAATGGATTGGGATGCAAACGTGTGACACTGCACAGTCACTTTTGATAACTCAATCTGTGCCTTTCCTCCCTTTGCTAGGGTTGCCAGGTGGTGCATGGGTATTACCCAGAATTACAACCGATCTCTAGACTATCTGCTACAACTGATCTCTAGAAATTCTGCTTTGTGAGCTACTGGCATCAAAATTGTGAGCGAGCGATTTGGCTACTGCATAAAGTAGCCATCCTCCCTAAGCTAAGACAAAAACATGTGAGCTGGAGGCTCAAAAACTATGAGCTAGCGAGCGAGCAATTTGGCTACTTCATAAAGTAGCCATCCTTCCTGAGCTAAGACAAAAACATGTGAGCTGGAGGCTCAAAAACTGTGAGCTAGCTCACACTAACTCAACTTAGAGGGAACACTACTGGCAATTATAGTTCTTTCCCTTCATCCCGGTTTCAATGGCATGGTTATATGCAATTTCCTTTTTTAAAGAAAGAGACCCCCCCGTTTATATAGCTGAAGGCACTATGATAGCTTAGCTTTCAGGATAACAAGATTAATATCTGAGGGCTGTGCATAGATTTTCAGAGACTTAAATGTGTTATGAAAGAGCTTTCATTACCTCTTTGTTTAACAAGTTTGTTTGTTACACAGATTTTGCAAGTAGCCCTTCAAAAACCTACTAAACCTGTTTGACCAACAATGACACCAGCTAACCAAAGTGTGCCTATTCTCCCACAGGCAATTACAGATCTCTTGCACTGCCTTAAAGTCTCAGAAATGATGTTGTCAATACCTGCCTGATTTATGTAATCTTATTCTGGACTGGGCATCCTTCAGACATATTTATTTAGGTCTGTATTTGACTAAAGCAAACTGTGATTTTGAATTCTGGTGTCGTGTATTTTATGGACTCTATTTAATGTATTTTATTTATACTGTAAATCATCTTGAGCCCAATTAGGAAGAAAGGTGACTAATAAATGTTTTAAATAAATAAATATAGACATACCTGTGCAATTCTAAATGGAAATTACACCCTCCTAAATTCATTGATGTCAATGGGCTTAGTGGAGTGCTACTCTTTTTAAGACAGGACTGATAGTTTCTCTTAGGATGGAATAGGCAGGGCTATTTTTGGGCAGGAACGCACAGGAACGGAGTTCTGGCTGGCTCCCAAGTTGGCCACACCCAGCAGGAACTCATTAGCATAATAGGCCACGCCATAATAGGCCACACCCAGTGGCAGGAACTCGTTAGGACTGGCTACATTAGGTGTGTGTGGCCTAACATGCAAAAGAGTTCCTGCTCCAAAAAAAGCCCTGGGTTTTGACAACAAACAAGGTAAACAGAATAAAAAGCAAAAGGTGGGTGTGGCTGGATAGCCACAGTTCTGGTAACACGGGGTGTGGCCTAATATGCTAATGAGCTGTGCTGCCATGGGTGTGGCCTAATATGCTAATGAGTTCCTGCTGGGCTTTTTCTACAAAAAAAGCCCTGGGAATAGGGAATGACTGTAGCCTGGTGGTATATGGAAAGCTTTAATATGTTTTACAGCAAAAAGAAGCCTTTTATTTTATTTTATTTTAGAAGGATGCTGCCAAAAACTTCTCTTGTTTCAGTGAGAACAAAAGCTAGGGGGGTGCTACTTCACTGAGAGTTAAAGATTAGAAGGGGGGGGGACAGAATTTGAGCAGTGTAGCAGAGAGACCAAATGGACTTTATCTAGAGCTCATGCTGAGGACCTTTTGCTGTTAGCGTCTGTTTTCAATCATATGTTGCATTCGGTTGTTTTGATGTTCAAAATCCATCCCATCCAGTACTTGTCTGCAAAGCAGTGCAGCTCGCATACTGATTAGGGTCTATTTGAATGGTGTCTGCTGTCCAATTAGTTTACCTCCTAAAAAAAAACGAGCCACGTCTGAAGCTTTCTAACCAATCACCCATGCATGAGCTAGGTAACTATGGAACGGATACAGTTATGCGTTGCTCATTTTGGCAGCTATTTTAGACATGTCCGGAAGGAGGAGGACAGTAGGGCATGACCAGGGAAAAAAGCAAGTAAAGGAAAGGGCAAATGCCCTTGGAACTTTTGCTCTCACACTAGCACATTTTAAAAAAACAATGTTGAAAGTGACTCCCGATTCAGACACACGTAAAATCACATACAAAGTTAGGCACCATTCTATAAAATGAGATTTCAGCAGCAGTAAAATAGAAGAGAGGTGAATTATATAAGCCACTTTCTCCCATTGGGGAGAAAGTATAAAAGCACACGAGCATTCATTTCTACTAAATGCTTCAACAAACCAGGCAGTATTTTCAATCTGCTGCATGTTAGCGGTAACACCCTAAGGGGGTAGATTCAGGTGGGTAGACATGTTGGACTGAAGCAATAGAACAAAGTTTGAGTCCAGTGGCAGCTTTAAGACCAGCAGAGTTTAATTCTGGGTATAAGCTTTGGTGCATGCACACTTCTTTAGATACACTGAAACAAGTTTCCTCAAGACTTACTTATGGGCAGTGTTCCCTCTAAGCTGTGGAGTCCTGTGAGCAAAAATTCTACTTTGTGAGCTACTGGCATTAAAGCTGTGAGCAAGTGATTTGGCTGCTGCATAAATCAGTTTGCTCTGGAGCCATCCTTCCTGAGCTAAGACAACAATGTGTGAGCTGGAGGCTAAAAAACTGAGCTAGCTCACACTAACTCAGCTTAGAGGGAACACAGCTTATGGGGGGGGGGCAGTTGCCAGGAAGGGGGTGTTAGAGTCAAGATGCATAAGTAACTGGACAATAAGTATAGCTGAGATTGGATTAAAGCAGTTGGTAAAACCTGTGAATGGCAGCAAATTAGCATACAAATACAAGAGTTAACAGACAGATGTGCAAACTAAGTTTGGAGGTGCCACTGGACTCAAACTTTATTCTCACATCTGTTTGTTAACTCTTATATGTGTATGTTAATTTGCTGCCTACCACAGGTCTTACCACCTGCTTTAATCCAATCTTAGCTATAGTTATCTCTCAGTTACTTATTCTAACTAGCCCTTTCTGGCAACTAACCCCCCCCTCCCCCGGTAAGGCTTGAGAAAACCTGTTTCAATGTATCTGTGCATGCATGCACACAAAAGCTTATACCCAGAATTAAACTTTGTTGGTTTTAAAAGTGCTACTGGACTCAAACTTAGCCCAAGGAGGGGGTTTTATAACGGGGACTTAGGCACAGGAAAGATTCTTTCTCAAGTAAACCACCTGCCTAAACATTAAAGAGAAGGTAAATGTGGTCAGGTGAAATGTCGGCTCAAAAACTGTAAACTTTAGAAATATAAATCCAGCTATGAAATAATTGTTGGATTGATTCAGGCACATTTCAATAAGGCTTAAAATGTTATTGACTAATAGACCTAGTTTTCAGGCCTATTATCTCCCAGAAAGACTACTGAGATATGTTGTTCAGCAAAAAAAGCAGAGTGAAGCACTTTTATGTCAGTTATTGCAAAGAAAGAGAGAAAGAAAATTAAGCACACACTTAACTCTCCAATTGAAATCAATGGGACTTAACAGTGCCTAACTTGCTTTGGGTGGAATGCCCCCATTATCTCTTGATAGACGACTAGAAAAAAGGTCCGTTGTGGAAAGAAATACAACGAGCTTTAGAAAGAGGCTTTGGGGGGTGCCCCCACCTTGGACACTCAGTTATTTGCTGTGGTGACCTCAGCAGGGTATAATGACACTGAGTCCACCATTTTCTCCAGAGGAACTGATCTCTGCTACCTAAAGAACAGTTGTAATTTTGAGTGATCTGCAGCCCTCACCTGGAGATTGGCAACGATGGTTCCCCAGAAGGGACTAGTTGGTTTGGAGGGTGGAGTCTATGGCTTTGTGCCTGTCCGAGGTCCCATGCCTCCTGAAACCTCACCTTCTTCAGGCTCCATCCCTCACATCTCCAGGAATTTCCCACCTGGAGTTGGCAACCCTCTCTCCCAGCCAATCATCAACCTACCTTTATTTTCCCCTCACTCTTCAGCTTTCCACCCCCCACACACCTGCAGCCTCTCCCGTGCTCTGAAGCCCTGACTGCTACGTCACATTGGTTGTCATACGGGGGCCACCTCAGCAGCATATAAGGATACAGAGCCCACCATTTTCTCCAGGGGAACTGATCTCTGCCATTGGAAAGCAGTTGTAATTCTGAGTGATCTCCAGCTCTCATCTGGAGATTGGACACATTTTACCTCAGAACAGCAAACTGTTTAGAATGTTAGAGGCAAAAGCCAATCAAGTCCCATATGCAAACGACCTCTGTGTTCCAAGGCAAAGACCAATGAGGCTGCATATGCAAATAACCTCTGTGTTCTGACTGGCTATGGGGGGGAGGGGAACAGCAAACTGTTTAGAATGTTGGAGGTTAGACTCAAGCAGTGCAGCCAGTGGATAGGGACAGATTTTGAGTGACACACCAGGACGCCCACCAATTCCGGAGTGTGTGGAATGTTCTAGAGAAGTGCCACCACCATTCGGCTTTTATATATAAGGGAGATTATCATAGACACTTACGGAATGTATCCTTAATAATGGCTGAATGTTCAGGTATTAAGTTTGAGGCAAGGAAACAGTGCAAGGAAACAATAGACAACTCTGAGCTGCTTCATTGTTGCTACATGGTACCACGTGTTTCTACGTGGTAGCCTGCCTCTGTTCCAGCTGTCTCCATTTATCTGGGTCTGTTGCTGTTTTGTGGTACTTGCTCTTGGTAAAACTACTTTTCATGTTTTGTCTTTATTTTACCTTTTACCTTTTGAGATACTTTCTTGAAATGTTTCTGCACTACTTGTTTTTCAGCCCCCCTCTCCTAGTCTCTTTGACTATGGGTGGATGCCTCTGGAAACACCTGTACATACATGACAATGGATACTAGGGTTTCCAGGTCCTACTTTTCTGCTGGAGGGGGATCCAAGGGCCCTTTCTCGGAGTTATTGCTGTGCGCGCTTTCCATGTATGGTGCAATGACATCACCCAGAAGTGACATCATTGTGTTGCTGATGTTGGGAGGTGACACTCTAGTTTTTGGGCAAAATTCTATGGTATGTAGCTGATTTTACCATAGAGTTTGTCCAAAAACTAGAGCGTCCCCCCTGACATCAGTGATGTGATGACATCACTTCCTGGTGATGTCACCTCACCGTGTTTCAGGACATTTGTGGGTGGGGTTCCCCCCACTGGCCAGCTGGCAAGCAGCAGGGAGAAGCCTGCAAAATCAGGGGAACCCCCACCCAGACCAGGGGCCTGGCAACCCTAATGGATATACATGAACAGTAAGACACTATCAAGCAATTACCCTTCCACTTCCCATGCTACATCTGCCAAAGTTCATTTTGAATGGTCCCAACAAACCAGAGTTGGGCCAGCCATAGCTGGCAAATCACCAGGAGACTTTAGGGAGGTAGGAATAATCTTATTGACATTATAAACCATAGAGTTTGGTGCGAACCCTATAGCATTGCCCCAGCACAATTATGTCACTTCTGTTTTTTACCCAATCCCCCCCCCCCATGACTACCCTTATTCTTTTTGTCAACTACACACAACATGCTTCGGCACCATTTTCTTAGCACATCTCTTCTGCCTTGCATATCTCTGTATCAACAAACAAATGTTAGTGAAGAAGAAGAGTTGGTTTTTATACCTTACTTTTCTCACCCTAAGGAGTCTCAAAGAGGCATACAATCAAAGAGGCATACACCCTAAGGAGTCTCAAAGAGGCATACAACCCTACAACAGTCACCTTCTGAGGCAGTGAGGCAGACAGAGTTCTGAGATAACGGTGACTGGCCCAAGGTCACCCAGATTGTGGAATGAATCCCGGTTCTCCAGATTAGAGGCCACCACTCTTATATATACATATACATACATCTTTATTCAACCCAATAAATTACAAAATTCATATACCAAACATAAGATAAACAATCTAAATATGCAAATATAGCACATAAAGAAAATGCCAAATGCTCGATATAACAAGGTTTCCATCTCTCCCAAGGCCATCACAACTTGTTCTCTGTGGGAAGGGAAATATCTCAGGCCACCACTCTTCACCACTGTACCATGCTGGCTCCTGAACATGTCTGAGTGGTAGTTCTTCTATATTAATTACAACAAACTCACTGCAAAATTTAATCCTTTTGTTAAACATCCAATTTGGTGTTGGGTTGTTTTTTTTAAAAAAAAGAAAGGAATCTCTCATTTACCAGTGCTTCCTGCTCCAGAAGCCACTGAAGGCTATTTTTGCATAAATGAATAAAGTCTACAACAGTGAACCTTAATGTGAGACTGGGATATTACAAGCACACCAGAGGGTCCCTAATTTCATCTGTTAAATGTTAGAGGGTGTGGGGCACATACTGAAGCTTCACCAACTAATTTATTTCTTTCCCAGGCTGGTCAAATCCTAATTGTATTATGTGTAGCTAATGAGAAGGAAAAGCATCTAGGAGACTTGGAGATAGCGAATGAGTAATAAATGAGGTTTATACTAACACAGAAATGAACTTTATATTAACCTATTTACTGAACATTTTAAAATACACTTAGATGGGGGATGGAAGTGGCACAATTACTGTTGTGCTTATGGAAGTGGCACAATTACTGTTGTGCTGTGATGTACAAGATCTTTGTGTGTGACCTTCACATTTGCTTTAGATACCCATAGTATGGTTTGATGCGATAAGTCACGCTGCTGTGACCTGACTGCAACGCATCTGTTGACAAGGTTGAAAATCAGCTCCGTTCCAAGTGTAATGGATGGGGATTGCAACTGAAGGCTCGTAACAGATTTGACCTACACTACAAAGCACCTGAGTGCTTTGGTAAATATATTCTGTCAAGGAACCACCAGCACTGAGCATATCAACCATCCAGTGACAGCCTACGCATTGGAAGAAGCTAAAGGATTCACATTCCAGATGGTTAGAAAAATACCCTTCCATTAAGGTAGAACAGATGACAAATCCAGTTGTCATTCTTGACTACAACTGTGTGATATCTTCTGTTATAGTTTTGCTATTTCCACAATGTTGAAAAGTGCCATCATATTTGGGGAGATGTATCTGAAAAAATAGGTAAATAATTTTCATATGTACAAGATCTTCCATTTCATTAGTTCAGATTTTAGGTCAAATGCATTACTCCTCATTTATTTAAGGAGGACACAAACACATAATGTGCAAAAAATAAAAATAAAAACCAGGACTCATTCCTAATGGGAGAAATGGTTTAGTTGTGCTTCATTCTCTGTTTAAAACTGAAGTCTGATATTGCTCATCTAATTCCCATTCAAAGCCTTGATTGATTTAGTAATGCTTTCCCAAGTTGGTCCTTTAGATGCTGACTACTAAATAAACCAGGGTTAATAGCACAACAAGATAACAAGTCTTTTTTACTGTGGGGAATTGTCATAGCTGTTTGGAATGTATTGCCATACTTATTTGAAGTCTTCTTTCACATCTGGGAATATGTGCTTTTTACTCCTCAAAGTTAAGATCATAGGCATTTGTTCAGCCCTGTCATTGACAGATCTCAAAAGGAATCTATGCAGTGGTCACTGGTTTAAAGGGATGGTCAGTCCTGGACTTTTGTTTTTAGACTGACTTGTTAATTGTACAGCAGAAGTTCATCTCTCTGGTAGCTGCCTTTAATAGATGAACTAAAAGGAGCTAAGAAATTTGAGATGCTCCCAACATGGGATTCTTCAGCCCTGTCATTGACAGAACTCAAAAGCAATCTATGCAGTGGTCACTGGTTTAAAGGATGGTCAGTCCTGGACTTTTGTTTTAAAACTGACTTGTTAATTGTACAGCAGAAGTTAATCTCTCTGGTAGCTGCCTTTAATGGATGAACTAAAAGGAGTTAAGAAATTTGAGATGCTCCCAACATGGGAAGTCTAAGATGTCACCTGAAGTGCGGTGCCTGGGGGGAAAGAGCACCCCCCCCCCGAAAAGAATGTGCGGTAAAGAAGAGCACCCCCCCCCCGAAAAGCATGTGCTGTAAAGCAATGGATACTTGATTTACCACAATGGAACTATCTTGTGTACTTCACTTCTCAAACAACACTGAGCCTACAATTTCTTATTCATTTTTTAAAAACTCGTGGTTTCCACATGGAAAGGGACTTGTGTGGTCTCCCTGTTGCTAATGCAACAGCAAATAAAGTGCAGGATCAGTGGGGTTTCCACATGGCAGGATTCCCTGTAGGGTGGCCGACCTCCAGAGAGGACCTGGAGATATCCCATAATTGTTGCTGATCTCCAGTCCACACGATCAGTACCTCAGAGAAAATGGCAGCTTTGGAGGGTGAACTCTATGAGATTACATCTCTGCTGGGCTCCATTCCCTTCCCAAATTCCACACCACCACCCAGTCTCCAAGAATGTCCTGACCCAGCATTGGCAAACCTATTTTCCTTCCGTTTTCCTGACCTGTCCTTCAGCAGTAACCACCCACACATCCAAGCCACCAAGATTTCTGCATTTTTAAAAAGAGAATTGACACTAGAATATAATTATATTGATATAGCACTGTAACAAGAGATGTAACAGGTTCTGTAAATTCCCAGGTTTCATTTTTTAAAGTAAGTCTTTAGCCTCCTCTGTTTCCCTTATATTTCTGCAAGGGAAGAGGATAGAGACTTACTCTTTTTTTAAATGAAAGCTGAGAATTCAGAGAATCTTTTACAAATACTGTTACAGCAGTATAGCAATATAATGATATTCAACATTTTTTTAAAAAAAGAAAAGCCTCCTGGTAGCAGGAGAGAAAAAATGGGTGCCTAGGGGATATGGTCAAGGACAATTCTGCAATCCAGGTTGTACTGCAATCTTTCCTAAAACTTTGGAACAAAGCAGGTTTGAGAAAGATCAGAGAAAAGCCAGGGAAACCCCAGAAGGTAGATGATTGTGATTAAATTCAGCTCCATCAAGAAGGAAAATCTCACAATAATTCCCACCCAAGAACAGTTCATGAACCAGGACAGGAACAGATATATTCAGAGTTCAAAATATAAAGATATCTCTAGCTTAGTTAAAGCCTATGTTTTCTCAACATACACAACTCTGCAATGAAGGGCCATTTATAGATTAGACATTTGGCAGCTGAATAGTCTGCTTATTTTGAACTTTAGTACTTCCTCATGTACCTTCTCATAAGCGTTGCTTATGAGACAAACTATAAACATTGGTAAAGGGAGCAAAAGAAGTTTGAAAGGATATGAAAGAGAACCACACATTTTTCCCCCCATTTTAATTAGATTTTCTGATAACTCCTTTAAGCATCTCCTCCATACTAGAGAGAGAGAGAGAGAGAACACCTTCCCTGTGGTATATACTAAATTTCATGGGTGGCTTTATCAATACCCTTTTGCATCTCACTAGAAGTTACTATCCAATGTTTGTGCGTTCAAACCATCTCTGTCTTGAGAAATGTTGTTTGAAAAAAATATTACACTGTAATGGGACTATCATTTTCTACTTACGATCTGTACAAGCAGTCCTTAAGTTTATGCATCATATACTCCAAAATCAGCCCAGACACAACCATCGCTCTCTAGCTTCAAGTTATCTTTCCCATAAACACACATTCTTGTTTTTCCTGAAAAGAAATAAACAGTTTCCCCCTCCCCCCACAATGACTTATGGAGGCATGAAAGGTTTTATGTTTATTGTAAGTGTTACTGTGTAATATTCTGAACGGAGAAAGAGCTACTTACTTAGCAGTGTGTGCACTGATTCACTGTTTGCAAGTTCAAAAGGAAAGAGAAAATGTCTAAAAAGAAATCTTCTTAGAGGGTGTGGTCATATTCAATGGCAAGCATCTTGTAAAAAGAGAAACAAGGTCTGCACTTCTGGATTGTTCACTTTCTCAAGTCAGGATTCCAATTTGCCACCATTCCTGGCCACTGTTGCCACCTGTTATCCAACTGGAGGCCCGGGTTGATAATCCTTCCTACATGCCTGCCCCAAGACAGCAGCCTGGGTGTGGCAATGTAAGAAAGAGAGAAAAGAAGAAAGCCAAGTGAGGGGGTTTAATAAGGCTTCAGTGGCTTTCACACTCTCTTTCCCCGGATTCTTGTGCTCTATGGCCTAAGTCTCCATCCCCCTTGCCAGTTCTGGAAATGCCAGCCAGCCATACCCATTACCTGGACTGGATTCTCCCTTTGATATAAAAGACCAGTCTCCCACTCGGTCAATCCAGAAACATGAGGGAACTGTGCAGGCAATAGTCTGCATTAGTAAGAAGATCTAGGGTTGCCATCTCTGGGTTGGGAAAGACCTGGAGATTTTAGGGGTAAAACCTGGAGAGGATGGGGTTTAGAGGTGGGAGGGACCTATAATGTCAGAGTCCATCCTCCAAAGCAGCCATTTTTTCCCCAGGAGAACTGATCTCTGTCACCTGGAAATCAATTGGTTATCTGGAGATCATTTGTAATAGCAGGAGATCTCCAGGTGCCATGTGGAGGTTGGCAACCCTAATGAGAACCAATGCTGCTCCCACCTGTACTTATTCCAGCTAATGGTGACAGTCACAGTTATGACTGACATGCCTGTTATATCTTTCTCTGCTAACCAAAATAAAGGTATTTGTTTTTATCTTCGAAGAAAGCGCATACAAATTCTTGGTATCTGCAAACAGTCTGGTAAAAAGATGCTTCTTCTGTGCCAATTGTTTGTTATCATTGCCAAGAGCAGGAAGCATTGCAAAGTTACTAATAAATGCTGCAACAATTAACCTGCTTGATTATCATAAGCAGCAAGCAAAACAGCAACATTTGCTGAGGAGGTTACCCCCATGCTGGCTGAGGGAATTTGACTGCCCCACAACGGTGTTCCTGAGTTGTGGCAGGATCAGATTTCCTGGGGCAGATTCTATTTTCCCCTTAAAAAGAAAAAAATCACCTCTACCATACTTTCGTCCACAGGACCAAACCTCTACCCCAAGCATGCTTTAACATACCCTCCCCATAATACCACCACTTCATGCATAACAGAAACCTGCTGAGTGACATGTTTAATGATTAGGAAATATTTGCAGACCTGAAGCTGGTGGAAAAACCCTATTATGTTCTTTGACTGCAGCCTTCTCAACTTGTGGTGAGGAACTAACTCCTTCTTAAGATTGTTCCTTCCCCCCAACTGTTTCCCCCTTTGGAGACTCTCTCCACCTAGTTTCATATTCTATAAACTTCAGACCTTGGCATACAAACGGTGTGCATAAGCTGATAAAATAGTAGGTTTATTAAAGAAGAACAAGCTGATGTAGAACATAGAAGAGGAAGAGCCTTAACTATCCAATCTGATGCTGAAGGAGGTACAACAAGAAGACGTTCTGCAGGAGCAGGAAGTCACCAGAAGAGCCAATCGGGAGACAGCAAGGACATGATTTGAAATTGTGGGAGGGCCCTAATCCAGCTATGCTAACTACCAGTCCTTCAACTGTCGCCCTGCAGGCTGATTTTCAGATCTTCCTCATAAAGACTGCACTGTAGACCTTGCATATTCCAACAGATACAAATTTGTAGGCCCAACTAAACTGAGTTATAGAATCTAGGAGAGGCTGCCTCAAAGGAAAACAACTTTTTCTTGGGAGATGAAAAGAATGTCTCCTCTTTTCCTTACCTCTGAGGTCCTGCTCAGGCTGTACTCCATGCAGAACGGTGATGTTGCTGAGTCCTAGTCCTAGCTTCCTCTCTACTCTATTCATCTCCTAACAGCAGTGCTAGCGCCTGGTGAATACAAACTCCTAGCCCCCACGCACCCAAATATGTTCTTATTACCTCTGTATGGAAAACTACTACAAATCTGGTGTGGAGGAGGGCTGATTGGGGAGTTCAAATACGTTGATGACTTAGATGCCAATTAAAAACAAAACACCAGCAACCTAGTTCTGTAATTAATTATATTTTATGGTGGAAGACTTCTGCCTTGCTGTGCAGATAAATGTGTGCTTTATCTGCTAAAGTGAAAAATTAAAAAGTGAATATTCTACATTTCATAGAAAGGTAGGGTCCAGCTTGAAGCAGTTCAAGTGATGGATGTTTACACAGAAATAGGTTTCTTTCATGAAAGAAATCAAGTTTCTTTCATTTCCTATTCTCTTTTACGGTGGCAGCTGTCACTCTGAAAAACTCCCTGTTTCCTGGCAGTGAAAAGGGCACAAAAGGGTATTTCCCACAAATCATGTAGCTCAGGCAGTGATTTCACCTATTTCTACTTTTAAAAGCCCCCTACCCACCATACTTTCTATCAAGGTGGCAAATGGTCCGAATTTTGCGTCAAGGCCAAAACTCACTGTATGTGGGGCAGCACGAACAATTCCCTGCCAGCTGTGCTCTTCAGTCTTTCAGGGGCATTAAAATGGCTTGATGAGACTACCTACCAATTGCTGGAAGGAAGTCAGAATGCAACATGCTGGGCTTAACTAGGCTACAACTTTACTTGAGCATAAAAAGTGCAGAGTATGGATTGAAAGTGAGACCTGCACAGTTATCTCTATATCACCTCTATGGCTCCCATAGGCATTAGATCTGGAACGTGCCTTGGGCAAGGGTAGATCGGGAGAACAGGGGAGGGTGTCACCTTTCTCCAGTATTTCATGGATGCCATTTGACTACAGTGGATGGAAGCCAAAGAGCTACTTTAGCTGCATCAAAGGATTTGGGCATACCAAGCAGAATGTTTGCTTTTCCACCCTCTTGGAACAGCAGACCCCAAACACTCACTATACGTAATCTGCTTTGAAGGTTCCTCTGTTTCAAAAGCAGTTTGCCATGTGGGTTTAGGGTACAGTAGGGCCATTCCATGCACACTTTTCTCATATTTTTCTTTCTATTAGCAAAACAATGTAGTAAACAGGATTGCCAAATGCCAGCACTTGTGTAAAGAAAAGCAGGTAGTGTACAGCGGGACAGTTCAGTTCTTCTTGTATCTGCTTCTGCTTGTTTCACAATTACAGAAGAAGACATCTTTGCATTGCCCTGCTCCCCTGTAAAGTAACTTTATTATCTTAGTAAAACATAATCTCTTACAATTCTGGTGGGGAGATCTAGGCTCCTTTCTGGAATCTTCTGTTGTGCACACTTTGCACACAGGGCGCGATGACATCATCCAAAAGTGATGTCATCACATCACCGACATCAGGGGTGATGCTCTAGTTTTTGGGCAAAACTCTACGGTTTGTAGGGAGCTTTACCATAGAGTTTTGCCCCAAAACTAGAGTGTCACCGTGTGACGTCAGTGATGTGATGACATCACTTCCAGGTGACATCATCACATTGCCTTTTTGGGCTAATTGAGGGCAGGATTTCCCCATCAGCCAGCTGGCTGATGGCGAGGAAGCACCCCCCAAAAGCAGGGGTTTTCCCACCGCCAGCAGAAGTCTAGCAATTCTACAATTCCATTAAATTGTTTAGGGAACATGAGTGGGAAGGCTCCAGACACAGGCAAGATGGGTGCAGCAGTCACAGAAGCCCTGAGGTTGTGGGATGTCCCAGATAATGTCCTTGGATATTTGCCTTGCCTTGTCAAGACAAACCAAAGAGGTTCTATGATGCAGAGCTCTGTGTGGGTTAATTTGTAGCATGCAATCCCAAATTTACATCTGCTTGCAGTCTATGCATTCTATTTACGCTGGCAGCAACCACACAGTGATGTCAGCGCATGCTAATGAGCTGGAACAAAACATGTTATCTGGTAGTAGCTAGGTGCTATGGTGGGGGTGGAGGTCATGTGTCTGAAGTTTCTGATTCTGATCTCACAGGAACAGCACAGGCATGACACAAGACCCAGCAGCAACAGTCAGTCATGGCAGTAGTAACGCAAGGATTTGGCAAGGTCGGCTTCACATCAGATTAAATAAGATGCTTTTTATTGCTATTTAAAAGGGAGGGGAAAGGGAGAGGAATAGCTTACCATCTTACTGAGACTTTGCTTTTCCCTTCCAAGGTGGGTGTGATCTTGGGAACAAGATGAAGGAAAAGACCAAGAACTCTTGCAGGGTTGCCCATGACTTACTTTCAGCAGGCAACCTCCAGCTGATGCTCCCGGTCCCCTACCCTTGCTCAGGAGAATGGCAGGGAGGGAATGGTAGTGACTGATACTCAGAAATCATTGCTGGTTTGGGAACAGGAAGTGGCATATTGACACATGAGAAATGTTCATATCCATAGGCGTAATCTTCGTGGGGGCAGCGGGGTGTCAGCCCCCGCCGAAATTTTCAGGAAGGTGCTCAGCCTCCCCCGGGAGCCACCCTTGCTCCTAGCAAAGCAATGCCTCTGGCCCAGCCCCCCCCAGGAAATTGGGAAGTCTACACCCTTGTTCATATCTTTAAAAAACACAGAGATTTGGACATTCCTAGAGCATCATGCTATCACTTCCTGTCCTGAACCCCAAAGTGACACCAGAGTGCTCTAGGAATTTTGAAATTTTTGTGGTTTTTACCATAGAGATTTAAAAATTCCTAGAATATTGTGATGTCACTTCCTGTTCTGAATCTGGTAGTGGTGACATGGCAGCCTTCAAATAAGCCAGTAAATGAATCCAGAATTGGCCCAAGATGTAATTGTTTCTGTTGTTTATTAATTTGTGTGTATTGTGGGCTTTTTTTCTGTTGTAAGATGCTTTGGAATCCTTTGATGAGTAAGGTAAAGTAAAGGTAAAGGTTCCCTTGCTCGAAAGCCAGTCGCATCCTACTCTAGGGTTGCGGTGCTCATCTCCGTTTCAAAGCCGAAGAGCCAGCGCTGTCCGAAGACGTTTCCGTGGTCATGTGGCTGGCATGACTAAACACCAAGGCACACGGAACACTGTTACCTTCCCACCAAAGTGGTACCTATTTATCTACTTGCAATTTCTTGCTTTCGAACTGCTAGGTTGGCAGGAGCTGGAACTAGAGATGGGAGCTCACTCCATCATGCGGCACCCCGGTCTCGGACTGCTGAACTACTGACCTTCCACAGCCTGCACTTCAGCGTCTTAACCGCTTGAGCCACCACAGCTCCATTTGATGAGTAAACCAGGGTACAAATAAATTATGTGATACTACACAAATATAGGAGAGTTCCTTGGACTGAGAAGTTTACAATGCAATCGCAAACAGAATTATACCATTAAAGTCAATATGCTTAGAAGGCTGCTAAGCCTGTAGTAGGGGTGTGGACAACAAACGAAGATTCCAGAGTGACCAGAAATGAATGTGAGCAAATGCAGTTATATAAGGGAAACTCTGGAAATTTTCATCATCTGAATTTCTCCCTGGATTTTGGAGATTTAAACTAAATGGTCTTGTTTCTAGTTCCTATTGTACCATATACTGAGCATTTGAAACTTGCCACAACTTTGGATTCTTTATGTTCATAATAAAGCTCCCCCACTACATTGCCAATGTGCATGTGCATATTGATAAAACCTACAAAAGTAACCTTAATGTGTCTGTATATGTACAGTTTTATCAAGTTTCTTTTTGAGTGGTGTTACACTAATGCACAGGAGTGCACGGGAGCATGAGTAAAACATACAATAACCATCTGGAAGCAATCATTGGTATGATTATTTTAATTTTTTAAGCATTTTGCCAATGCATGTGTGCACTTTGGTAACTTAGAAACAAGGGGAAAATGCTACTGAACGGAGAGAACTGTAAACTGCAGCAATTTCTCCTTATCCAATTCCAGAATTTTATCGCTGATTTTCCTAGTTATTCTAGAATTAAGGAGAAGTGGAGTGCATGACAGAGGGAACTCCAGAACAAGGAATGAAATAATCTGTTCATTCCTGTCATACAGATTCAGTAGCAATTATTAGTAGATGTAGAGCATGAAGATGTTAAGCCAACAAGCTTCAGAATGAAGGTGGAATTTTTGAATATCCACATATTCAGAGACTGAGTTCTAGCAGTGAGGCAAAAAGAATGACTCAGCAGAGACACGTTTGACGGTAGGAGGCATTAGGGTAGGTAGGGCTATCGGGGCTGGACGGGTGCAAATCGCACAGAGATGGATCCCCAAAATGATCGGCCACTGTAATTCCAGAGAAAGCAACAGGGACGTGGTTGCCCTTCACCACTGAAGAAAGCTTTTATTTGCTCGAAAAGACTTCTAAAATATCCCACAATTAGGTCTCATCTGTTAAAAAGTATTTCCAGCTTCCACCAAAAGATCTAATAGCCTAATTAAAGAAAAGATTGCTGGTAATAACACACATTGTAGCTGCTTTCCTCAGAAGGCATAAACCCCTGGAACCTTCCTTGAGTGGTGATACACGGAGCTCTTCTGCAATAATGTGAGCAGCAGCAAATAGAAATAAATGCTAAATGGCAGAATAAAGCTTTAAGACTTAAGCATGCTGAAATGTCTTTAGAAACGGCTCACAAATTACTGTCACATATGACCAAAACAGTCTTGTAGCACTGGGCTGCCAGGGATTTTTGCGATATTGTTTTAATATAGACTCCAACGTTATTGCAACAGAGCCAGAATGCTATCCTGGGCTCTCCTCAGCCACCAGACAAAACAGATTTCAGAAAAGAACAACTGCAGCTCTCTTTGCAAGGCCTGTTAAAAGTGTCCATGAAATCTATACGATGTTAGAAGGCTGTTTCCCTATTTTAATGTGTCATACCTAAGCATGAAGCTTCTACTTTTGGGGTAAAGCGCCATGAAATATACAACCTAACCATGAAATCAGTAATTGCCTTGTGTGAAGAAATATGAACCTCCATAAATCTAATCCAATTTCAAATTACAGGCAATGAGCGAATAATCTTACCTGAGGGAAAGCCTGCTGGCCAGTAAGCAGCCCAATATTCGTTTGCTTAATGCTCCATTTCGCTTGGCCTAATACTGCTTCTTTACCCTCACCCCATGGTGTAGAGATCCCTGAGGCCCAGGAAGAAAATACATTCCACCCATTGTATGCCCCCAGTCTTCCACAGAATGTGATTCTAGTCCTCTAGAAATAAAGAAAATGATTTTGTATTAGTTGCAGGGCTGCCAATAGAGGGGGGCTGGGGGGGGGGACAAAATCTGGGGAGGCCCTGAAGTCGGAGACAGAATGTCTTCACGCAGAATGCATTTCAAAAACATGTCCTAGTGCAGTTGCAGTTCTGACTGCTGCCATTAGGGGCACAGGAGAGGCTGAGCACAGTAAAGAGCTCCGCCGCCTTTCCACAAAGTTTACTGGGAGGCAGAGGGATCTTCCTCAACCTGTCATCAGCCAAGCCTGCACTGCAGTGAGGGAGGAAAAGCCAGGACAGGATGAAGCCTCTCGGTAATGCCTATGGTTTCCTTTTGCCTTTAGTTCCACTCAGCTCCCACACAGCCATATCTTGCCAGGGCAGCCTTTTTGTGGTAGCAAACCCCCCCCCCCCAAAAAAACCTATCCCAACTTCTAATTTTTTCTCCCCCCTTTAGTTTTCAGTATTAATGCCACCTCACTCACCCTGCTTGGCAACCACTAGTAGTATAGAAGCAAACCTCTGTTAATATTATGTACAGAAGGGGGGAGTTCATATTTCCCCATAATCTATTAAAGTAGTAAATAAATGCTCCCTCTCCCCCTCCACCCTTAACATAGGTAAAGGTAAAGGTTCCCTTTCTTGAAAGCCAGTCGAGTCCGACTCTAGGGTTGCGGTGCTCATCTCTGTTTCAAAGCCGAAGAGCCAGCGCTGTCCGAAGATGTTTCCGTGGTCATGTGGCCGGCATGACTAAACACCAAGGCGCACGGGACGCTGTTACCTTCCCACCGAAGTGGTACCTATTTATCTACTTGCAATTTCTTGCTTTCGAACTGCTAGGTTGGCAGGAGCTGGAACTAGAGACGGGAGCTCACTCCGTCATGTGGCACCCGGGTCTCGAACTGCTGAACTACCGACCTTCCACAGCCTGCAGTTCAGCGTCTTAACCACTTGAGCCACCGCAGCTCCGACCCTTAACATACATGACAATAAATGTTGATCTGCCTCAGTGGGGACAAATGAAGAACAGAAGTTAGAATTTATTTATTTATTTACCTTATAGCCCACCTTTATCCTCAAGGGGGACCCAAAGCAACTTAAATTGTTCTCCTCTCCTCTGTTTTTATCCTCACAACAACCCTGTGATGTAGGTTAGGCTGAGAAGGAGTGAGGAGCCCAAGATCACCCAGCAAGCTTCTATGGCATGAGTGTGGATTTGAACCTGTAGTCCGACTTTTTGTCCACTACACAACCTTTGTTTCCATTGCAAATAGCATGGGAGTCTGGAGAGAACCTGGACCAAGATATTCCGGTTTCTTTCATTTTTGGTTCTGGGATTCCCATGATCATCCTGAAGCTGGTGGCCCAATTTTGACTTTCCTAGTTTTATCTTCTGATGAGTTACACCTGCCACCAATGGTCAAACAGATGGACATGTGGATCATTTTATTAGTATAGATGCATGCTAACAGCCAGCCAAGTAATTTGTTTTGTTATGATATTTGGGCTGCAATCAGATGAGCACTTTGACCCGTTGTCGTTGCCTCTCCCCAATGGATTTAAAGTGCTTGTCTAGACAGCAACATCTGTCTCCTGTCCCACAGTTGTCAGCCCCCTGTGCTAACCTCAGACTTTCTGGACACTGCCGAAAGTCCACTATTAATGTATCCTACCAGTTTCATAGTGCTCCTTTGATGTGTGATCGCTCTTGTGTGGTGAAACCATTTGGGAAGTCAGATCTCTGACTTCCTGTTTCGCCGCCATTTTTTGTGTTACCAATGTGCGCATAACCAGATAAGCACTTCAAGCAGTACTTGTGAGTTTCGTCCCCCCCCCAGCCAAACAGGAGAGAACACCCTCCTCCCTATTCAGGATGAGGTTTATCTCTTTCGTTTTCTCTCCATGGCTTTCAAAAGTGCAGTTTAAAAAACACTTCCCTGTGCTGAACTACAGATCCCAGCAGCCTCCTCCAGCAATCCCATTAGCCACCAGCTGCAGCCATCCTGCCAGGAGTTTGAAGCTCTTCTTCCCATAAGTTTCCATGCACATGCCCAGAAGAGAAATGATTAAGGAAAACTGCCCCCCCCCGGCCCCACTCCATGGCTGCCACATCTGATCAATCAACCATGGGGTGAATGTGCAGTAAGGTGGGTTAAGGGGGTGGGATGACTGATCAAACCTCTCCATTTCAAAGGAACCCCCAATAAGCTTGACATCTGAACATAGCCTTGGTTTAGATCAGGGTTGTATGGGGGGGCAGATGGAATCTTTGTCTTAGGGGCCCACAGTGACTCTTGGCAGCACTGATTCATAGGATATAATTAATATGAATAACAGCTGACAAAGCATTTTAATTGCTTATCCAACTGCCTTTTAATCAGTTAATCAGTTACGTATAAATGTGTTTGCATATTACCAAAATGTCAATGTATGTCTTTTTTTGAGATACTGAGATATAAAATAATTTACTGTTTAATGTAGCAAAGTGTTAGTAAATAGAAAATGTGATATTTAGTGCTTTCTTTCCCAAGTCCTATCAGGCCACTGAGAGAGCCTAAATGCTCTATGACAGTAAACCTGCCATTCTTAATTTGCAACCCAACAGATTAAACTTGGCTTCCACCAAGTCACCAACTAACAGTGCAGTCCTAAGGAGATTTACTCAGAATTCTACAGGATGCTACTGGTCCTTATATCCTAGGCGTCCTCAGGGGCGTGAACCCTTGGCTGTGAGCCCCTGGGCTCTTGTCCGTCACATCTGAGCCTGAAATCAAGAGTTTTGAGGAAGAACTATAAGCAGGAAGAGAGAGACGAAGACATGTTGGGCAATCAGAAGCCTTTTCTCCCCACCTTCTCTTTGATTGTTTTGTATAGTTTCTATTGCATTTGAAGTTTTTATACTGTAAGCTGCTTTGGATCCCCATTGGTGATGGAAGATGGAACTTAGGTCTATTGAGGAGGGGGGGCTCACTCCCAGGAAAGTGTTTTTAGGATTGTACTTTCATAAAGCTTTAACTGATTGATCTACCAATGAAACTGATTAAAGCCTCCGCATCTCATTATTAGCTCGTATTGGTATGGATGTATAGTTGAAATTATTTGGATCTAAGCATTGGGAATTTGTTGCCTCAATGACGGTGCCAAACAGGACAACTCACTAGCCTTCTCACCATCCATTTATGGACAAACAAGTAGCCTACAAGTAGCCAGTGTGTGTTATCTCCTTGAATAAGATGCCTCTCTTTGTCTTAACCTGGGAGCTACTCTCTGATCCGTCCTCTCTCTGTGGCTGCGGTCACACACACTAAATAATTCACTTTCAATCCCCGTTCAATGCACTTTCCAACTGGATTTTGCCAGTTCACACAGTAAAAATCCAGTTTGAAAGTGCGTTGAAAGTGGATTGAAAAGTGGATTATTTAGTGTGTGTGACCACAGCTTGTGCGTTTTTTGTTCTCTCTTCACTTGGCTTTTCATGGAGTCCCATGTCTCTACAGGTCTCTCCTGTAGAAACAATGCCATCATACTCCCATAAACATGATGCTGGATGAGCTGGCCACTTGTCACAGGGAAAGTACTCTTTTGATTATGCTTCTCTCTCTCCTTTCAGTTGCAACCGGACTGTGAACTGATTCGACTTGAATAAAATGTAAGTTTTACCTTTTTTGCTTCTTGGGAGATTTATTTACTGCAGTCACTCCCACACTTGTATGACTGGGCAAACTCTGCTATATTAACCAAATATTCCAATATAAATGAAATGAATAAATAAATAATATTCTTTCTCAAGATGAAAAGACTGAGATGGCAGAACATCGAGATTGTTCATGCCATAGTAATTATTTCTGCCCCACTTTTCTCTTGTGTGTGTGCGTGTGTGTGTGCATGTGTGTGTTGGGGAGGGTCTAGAACTGGATATGAAGCTGGTATATGAAGCTGGTTTGAAGGAGGGGAAATTCTGCCCAAAGGCCTGACATACCGCAACTACGATCTCTGAGGGGATGGGGTGACTCAGGCTCTGCTCCCCCCTGCTTGAGCCATTGTGGGACAAGGACAGGAAGGCTTGGAATGGTCCCCATTTATTTACTGAAGTTCTGACCTTTTGATGAAGCTTCCACAAACACCGGAATTGGTTCTCAGTCAGGGCTATTTGTGGGCAGGAACGCACAGGAACGGAGTTCCGGCTGGCTTCCAAGTTGGCCACACCCAGCAGGAACGCATTAGCATAATAGGCCACCCCCAACAGCAGAAACTCATTCGGATTGGCTACATTAGGGGTGTGTGGCCTAACATGCAAAGGAGTCCCTGCTACAAAAAAAGGCCCTGGGTTTGGACAACAAACAAGGTAAACAGAATAAGAAGCAAAAGGTGGGTGTGGCTGGATGAGCACACTTCTGGTAACATGGGGGTGTGGCCTAATATGCCCATGAGCTGTGCTGTCAGGGGTGTGGCCTAATATGCTAATGAGTTTCTGCTGTTGGGTGTGGCCTATTATGCTAATGAGTTCCTGCTGGGCTTTTTCTACAAAAAAAGCCCTGGTTCTCATTATATCCATAGTTAGCTGGTCCACACATTAAATTTGTCTAGATGAGGGCTTGTGTGTGTGTGACAGTACTCAGTGGTACACTGAGGACCTTTTTCAGGGCTCTCCCAGGTCCTGATCCTCATGTGCTGGCCTGCCCCACTCAGACACAGAATAAGAGAATGGACCCTCAAGAACAACCTAGTGCGAGATCTGCAGAGGGAGGGGGGGGATTAGTAGAAATCAGTGCAACTTTATACATGAGTACTGCCCCCCACCATTTTTAAACAAAAAAAGTGCTTTGTACATACTTGCAGACAGTCCATAGTTGTCACTTGAACAAATATATTGTGCAAATCGACCCCATGTCATAAGTGATGGAAACCTACTCGAAAGCCATTGGAATGCCCGAAGTTGCATCGTAAATGTAGAGGACTCTCTTCCTACACTTAACCAAAATTGCTATCCTCTCCTGAACAAAACTGTATCCAGCCGAGGGCTCCCATTAATGGGCTATTCAATCAAGTTCTCTTTTTCTCCTGAGAGCAAGTGAGTCATCAGCCTCAAACGTATTAGTGAAACGTTTGGGGTCCAGTCATAACTCTTCAAGCCTTCTCAAGGCATGGCAATCAAGGAGCTGACAAGTTAACAGAAATGCTACCTTTTCTGCCAGAAAATTCACAGTTGGCAGATGACGTAATTAATAAGTAATGTGTGCATGTGTGCAAGCTTCCTAAAAATGCTTAACTTGGAAATACATCCTGATGCAATTACATGGCTTGGTTGTAACATGGTTATATTCTGAATGCAGTTCACAGTGCATTGGTCCCAGAATCCATTGGAAAGGGCCATGTGATCTGCTGGTTGCCTTAATTTCTTGCATGGAAAACATCACAGTATTTCCCCAGTTCTGCAGTATTTCAAGAGAATTAAATCTTAACGTACGGTTAGCAAGAATCCTGAGCATTAACCTGTTGTTTTTTTCTGTTTATACGACTGGTTTTAGTGTTGATAAATGGTAGACTACTAAATGAACCAAGAACAAACACTCAATGCATATTTAAGGTCATTCGGGGAGGAAAGGAATTAATCACAGAACACGGTATAATTATCCCCAGTGCTCTTGCTCTGTCCTGGATGCACCAGAACATGCACAAGCTTGATCCTTGCTAGCAAGCTGAGACCTTCCAATAACTCACTCATTTGTGACCTGGAAACTATTGCTCCCCAAGCACTGGAACTCCTATAAGAAGTAGCCTATGTGTTGGGGCAGTGACTCGCTGGACATATGCAAAATGAAGCATGGAAGGTAGAGAGCAGTGACTCACTGGACATATGCAAAATGAAGCATGGAAGGTTCACCAGGCATGCACTAGGTCACGTAGAATGGCAGTAGTGTACCTGGCATGACGTCAACATAGAAAAGGAAACTAGCGTTAAGATACATTTTAATGGCATGACTCAGATATCAGCAAACCTGAATAAGGGATCTGCAGGTTTCCAACCAACTCCTCCTCCCACCAAATACAGACAGGTAATTGGTCATTTCTGCTCTTGCAGCAAACTATAGTTTGCTTTTACATCTGACCTGGCAAACTAGGGTTTGTAGTTCCTTTGCAGACCAAGGTTCCAAACCCTGATGGGATGGTATCTAGAGTCACCCAGTCAATTACCACTAATTGTGCCAATGCTTCTGCCACCCATTTTGATGACAGCCGTCTTGGGACTCTGGGGGTTGAATGGAGGAGCATTTCTGAGCTACTTAGGGCTATGTAAACCCCCACAGCCAGGACAACTCCAAGCTAACTACCCTTTCAGGGACAGGAGGAGGAGGAAAATGGATTTATATTCTGCCCTTCACTACCCGAAGGAGTCTCAGAGTGGCTCACAATTTCCTTCCCCCTCCCCTCCCCACAACAGACACCCTGAGCTCTTTCGAGAACTGCTATTGAGAGAACAGCTCTGAAAGCACTTGTGACTGACCCAAGGTCACATCAGCAGCTGCATGTGGAGGAGTGGGGAATCAAACCCGGTTCTCCCAGATTAGAGTCCACACTCCTAACTCCTGGCTAAGAGAGAGAGTCAAAATAATTGAGAGCAGCCTGAAGGGAAGAGGAAGACTTTGGTGAAGACTGAACCCCTCTCTTCCCTCTCTGCGTCCTCATGGGAGTATCTCAATGCTAAAAAGCATAAACCACACCTTACCCATTTGGACATAAGGGGAAGCAATAGTTTGCTGTAAAAATGGAAATAACTGATTAGCTGGCCACAAGAGGAGTAAGGAACATGTAACTCCCCCGCCCCCGACAGCAGTAAGTTTATGCTTTCCTATTCCATCAGAACCATGCCTGTGAGAAGCCTCTCAGCGTCAGAACTCAAAGAAAAGCCATGCTCGATCAGACCAATGGTCATCTACTCCAGCATCTCTTTTTGCAACAGATGCCACAGGGAAGCCCACAACCAGGGCTCACAGATAACAATCCTCATCTGCTCTTTCTCCAGCATCTTATTTATTTATTTATTTATTAGATTTATACCCCGCCCTCCCCCGTAGGGCTCAGGGTGGCTTACAATTTGGCTACCAGGGCTATCAGACCTAGCCCTCCATACATCTGTTCTGCGCCCCTTTAAATCCATGTAAGCCAGTTGCCATCACCACTTCTTGTGGCAGGAAGTCCACGGCCCCTGCCACACAGCAGGGAAAACACCCGTCAAAGCGCGGCTAAATAGAGCCGCACCAAAATAGAGATGCGCGGGCGGGATCCCACGGATCCTGCGCGCCGTTGCTCCCCGGCATGATCAGATGCCGGGGAGGAAGAGTCGGGGGGGGAGGCTGCCGAACTGCGCATGCTCAAGCATGCGCAGTTTGGCCGGGGGCCAGGATGCGCCGGCGCAAGGACGCGCCGGTGATCTCACGGCCTGGATTGAAGCGCTCTACTAGGTGGTTCTTTTTAGTGCGGGTTTTCGGGCGGGAGGGACGGATTGGGGACGGGCAGGCAACGCTTCCCAGATGTTGCCGTGGGATCGCGTCCATTTGCTCCACCCCCGATCCGTCCCGCTCCTGGCCCAAAACCCCTAGTGTGAACAGGACCCACAAGGCAACTTATTTGGCTCTGTATAGCAAAGCAGATGGTTTGCGCCCTTTCTGGTCCACTAAAAAAGATCAGTATGGTCAGCAGTTAAAAAAAAATCAAGGAAAGATGCAAATCAAGGGGAAAGTATGTATAAGCTGTGTTTATAAATATTTTCCCACTTCTCTAGTTTCTTTTCTTTCTGTAGCTGGAAACTCCATATTGCATTTTCCCCTTTAAATTATAGGTCTTCCTTTAGGCTTTGTTCTATAATTTTGACGTAAATTTTACAGTGTGTTGATATTTTTTCGTGGCATCGTATATTTTGGTGGAGGATGTAAATAAATATCTAAGTGCAAATCGACCACTGTCATCCTTGAATATGTAGTCTGCTCAATCAGTGCTATTCATAAAGATGTCTAGCGAATTCTAAAGCTCGAATCTGGACCTTTGCCAGTCAGCCAGTACATTGCTCTGAAAATGTAGACTCCCATTTTGCTGGAATCAAGAAGGAAATAATTATTTCTTCATCTTCTGGGAAAGCAAGCCTCTTCATGACTACCTCCTTCTCAAAATTAGCTGCTGCTCTGAAATCATATCTGAACGTTTATACAAGCATGTGTTCATGAAGATTGTAATTTCTGGTTGCCTGTTGGGCAAGAGCATCCATCCAGCCTGTTCTCAGGGTCTTGGCCTATTCTGTGAATTTACAGTACAGCCCTAAACAGTTATACCCTTCTAAGCCCATTGACTTAGAAGTAGAGGTGGGACAGGAACCCAAGTCACATTCTGCTCTGCAGCTCCATTTCCAGGACAACATTGCCTGTAGACTCAAAGCACAATATGTTCTGATATATGATAGTGTGGCTTACCGTTAAATGCCAGTATTGTCTGGTTAAAGGAAGATTGAACAAGACAATTGGGGTAAAACGTTCAGGCATCTTTTTGAAGGAAGATTTTACAGGGAACAAGTCTAGCATGAGAAAGCCAAATGTTATTTTCCAGTGATGCAAGCTCAATAGCTGTGGTATAGTTTTCTAGCATTCCATCACCTAGGAACTCTGTTTGCCATAAAAGAGGAGTTGCAGCTCAAAAACCAAGCAGAAGTGTGGATTCATGGAAGCTAAATTGTAAGCAAGAGCAATTGCACATATTTGAGACATATGTTTACTTCTTACATGGTATAGAAATTAAGGTGGAACATCTTAACATCATTTCCATGAGTTTGGGGGCATGAGAGAATTTAGGGTGGTTGTTGTTTTTTTAATCCTAGAATTAGCTAATACAATCAGGGCTATGTGTTTTTCATGATTTATAGCAAGCACAAGATTTCACACCTAGTGAAAAATTCCACTTCTCAAAAGTGTCTGGATTTTTTGTTAGTTAATTTAAAGCAGTGCTGTGAAGATTGTCTTGAAAACAAGTTAGCAATGTTAACATTGGTCCTGTCCATACGAGGCCTTTTGGGCCGGGAGCGGGACGGAACGGGGGTGGACCAAACGGGCGCGATCCCACCGCAACATCTGGGAAGCGTCTCCGTCCCTGATCAGGCCCTTCCAGCGCTGCTCCGCACCAAAAAAGAACCACCTACCGAGGTGGTTCTTTTCGAAGGGCCACAGCAACGCTGACCGTGGGATCACCAGCGCATCCTTGCGTCGGCGCATCCCCGGCTCCTGGCCAAACTGCGCATGTGTGAGCATGCACAGTTCACCAGGCTCCCCTCCCCACCGTCGCTTTCTCCCCAGCATCTGATTGTGCCGGGGAGCGACGGCGCCGTGGCTCGGGGGATCCGTGAGATCCCGCCACGCCGTCTCAACTTTGCTGCGGCTCACATTAGCCGCAGTTCGAGTGTCCTCTTCCCTGCCGTGTGGCAGGGACCATTAAAAGGCAGGACTGTGGCCAAGGTTAAATAGATTCCACATAGTTTTAGTTTGCCCTACATAGACTTTTGCTTTTCCTCATGAGAAGAAGAAGAGGAGGAGGAGGAGGAGGAGATTGGATTTATACCCCACCCTTCACTACCCAAAAAAAGTCTCAGAGTGGCTTACAAACTCCTCTCCCTTCCCCTCCCCTCCCCACAACAGACACCCTGTGGGGTAGGTGGGGCTGAGAGAGCTCTGACAGAAACTGCTGTTTTTCAAGAACAGCTCTTGTCAGAACTACGGCTTGCCCAAGGTCATCCAGCCAGGTGAAAGTGGAGGAGTGGGGAATCAAACCCGATTCTCCCAGATTAGAGTCTGCCCACTTAACCACTACACCAAACTAGAAGGAAACAAAAAAAAAAAATAGATGCAAATTAGGGTTGCCAAACTCCAGGTGTGCTGCATGGAGACATAGTATTACAACTGCTCCCCAGACAACAGATATATATTGCAAAAGGCAGATCTCAGTGGAAAATTTGGCTCCCTGGGACACAAAAAATGATAGATACGTATCTATTTAGCACAGAATCCATGCATCCCTGAATTCTATTTTGCCTCCACTGTATCCTGCAAAGTGTCATGAATAATGAAACTAATGGATGTAATAGCACTGCCCTCTCTTCCATCAAGTACCTCACAGTTATGCAGCTGTATTGTGACATGAGCAATTCAGAATCATGTAAGCCTGATTGGGCTTGGCAAGCTGAAGGCATATGAGGCTGCTACAGTTTGAGACAGAACCCACCATCTCTAGAGGAAATGGGGAGGAATATCTGTGTCTACCAAGTTATGTCACTCTTTCCAACATTTTGTTTGGGAGTGAGGGGTCCCAGAAGATGTAGCCTTGTCCCAGTAGCTTCCCAAAGCAATCTACACAAATACATTAAATGAACAATTGGGGGGGACACACAAAGTACAATAAACTATATCCTGGGTTGGTCAACGATTTACTGGGCTCACTCACTCAAGGCTACATTCTGCAAGCCACGGGCTAAGGGCCTTTCAGTTTTTGCTAAAAGGCTCACATATCTGGCCACACCTGGATCTAGATACCTACACACAGGGAAGGGCATAGTCAGGTAAACAGTACCAGTGAAGCCCCTAAGTGTTTCCTTTATTAGCTGAACTCTTCATTTTAAAAATAATCGTTAAGGCATAGTCAGGTAAACAGTACCAATGAAGGCCCTAAGTGTTTATTAACTGAACTCTTCATTTTAAAAATAATCGTTACCTTGTTGGGTCAGATAAAAGATCTGCCTATTCCCGCACTCTCTCTCACCATATGCTACTAGGAACCTCAAAACAGGGCCAGAGTGGTCTAGTGGTTAGAGGTTCAGGCTAGAATCCGGATAACCCTGGGGCAAAAAACCCTCTTCTTAATTGTAAATCTCCACTTAGTTGGGGACCTTGAGTGAATCTCTTTATCCCAACCTAACCTAATTAACACAGTTGTTGGGAGGATAAAATAGGGAAGAGAGACATGTGTATGCCACCCTGAACTCCTTGGGCAACAGCCTTGGGATTACAAAATGTACTTCACAGACAGAAGTCTATGGTTTATACCTAGCATTTATCAAGAAGTGCATTGCTTCACACAGTAGAGGGTTGGCCTAATCCAAACCCTCCTGAAACTTGTTTAATCCTTGGGTCAGTCACAAGCTCTGGCACAGCTGTCCTTGAAAAAGAGCAGTTTGGGTCAGAGCTCTCTCAGCCCCACCCACCTCACAGGGTGTCTGTTGTGGGGAGGGGAAGGGAAAGGAGTTTGTAAGCCACTCTGAGACTCCAAGTGAAGGGCGGGGTATAAATCCAATCTCTTCTCTTCTCTTCTTCTTCTTCTTCTTTTTTTAAAAGCCATTGATAGTAGTGGCTATGACAACATTTTGTGGCAATGAACTCCATTCCATAATGACTTGTTTATTTCTCTGAAATAATGTCTATTTCAACTCCTTTTCAATGCTCTTTGCTCTCAAGCTGCAATAGTCAAACTGTGTTTGAAGATCAGTAATGGGGGAAGGGGGGAGTCCTGAATGACAGCTTTCCTGCCAGTGGTGATCTTCCCCTGCCACGTGCATCGGCTGTAATGTATTGGAAATCACTTACATGAATCACCTCATTCACCTCCCATGTTAAGCTTGAGCCAGACGAAGGCTCCTAAACACTGGAACGCTATTGGTCGCTCCACAACAAGCGACCAATCTGAGAAGGACTAATCCCCGAGCGGGAAGAACTCTTATTGGTCCTTATCTGAACAATCCCATTGGTTGTTTATTGTAAATAGGCGTGGCTATGTTAGCCCGGGAATGTTTAAAAGGAGCCTAGCTCCCAATGTTAAACTGTTCTGGTTATGAATGCGTTTAAGTGCTTGTTCGTTACTTCAATAAAGCTGAATCACTTTGCTGAAATCACTCTCCGAATCTTTGTTAGCGGCGATCTAACATCGGCAGCAGAGACTTTGCTGTGCGCTAAGGTGCACTTTCAGTCTAAGCTGAGCCACACTGTGACAGGCCCCACATTAACTGAGCATGCCCACGACAGCATTCCCTAGATGGAATCTTTTGAAACACATCGGCGTCCCTTGGGAGATGGATTAATATGGAGGGGGGGGGACATCCCTAAAGGCAGAACATTTGAAAACTAGTGCTTTTAAGGGGTGATTTAGCAACCACTTGACATTTTATTCTAATACGCTGGCATCATATTAATGTCAGTGGAGCTACACAAGGGAAAATTCATTGGCTGAATGACACCTTGATTTTGTCATTTTAGCCTATGTCACAAGTACACAGGGTGCTTAAAATAATGAGTACTCTGGGCATAAACAACAGGGCATTCTCCAAGCGGATTATTGTCTACAAAATAAACCACCCCTTATTACCTGTTGCTATGCTTCTGGCTCTGAAGACAGTTCAGGCCTCTGAACGAAGCCCCCGTGCTTTCCCCAGTGGGGAATCTCCACTTCCTCCTCTTTACACAGAACTTTCTATATTAGAAATCAGACTGCATTTTCCTCTCAGTTCGCTGCTCTTTGACTTGAAGGCAGCCTGTTGGAAAATTACACCGAAATAAATCATGATCTGAAACCTTGGCCAGAAATACATTTTTCTCATTCACCTCCTAGTCAACAGGCTTTTATAAAGTCAATGGAAGCCATTTCTTACTTCCAAAGAACAGAAATTTCATGAAAAGGGCCTCTCTTTATTCCTTTAGTTGCAAAAACTAGACATGGGAAGATAAACCATCAAACACAGTGGCTGCAATCCTACATACATACATTCATTAGGAAGTTACTTCAGTCAAGCTTGTTTCCATGTAAACAAGTTTAGGATAGGGCTGTAAGTGACAGGAACAAACAGGTTCTCTCACAGCTCTGCTCCATTGTTATTCCACGGTTTTGCTATATTTCAGTCATCAAACCTCAGTCCCAAAGCCGTAACAATTAACATTACTGATTCCTATAATACATTTTTAACATCGGCTTCTTTTTGACTGAATTCCCCCCCCCCTTTCCATTGAAGCACGACAACAATGTGAACAAAGGAAGACCAAGACTTTCAAATCAACTAGTTTGGCCAAAAATAGAGAAGATTTTCTATATGTCTCAGGAACCACATCCCAGAAAGACAATTACAGAACTAGCCTGGATTTGGACATCAGGGCAATCCTAAACAAAGTCGCACCATCTAAACCCACAGAAATCAATGGGCTTCCTTGGAAAGGTGTTGGTTGCATTGCTATTCTTGCAAACTTTTCTGGTAATTTGTTACCCCCAAATATGGGGCAAAGTGCAGAAGAGGAGAGTTCTGTAAACACCCTTAGTGACAAAGAGCATTTTCATTTCAGTAGTTAGCCCCCTTGTGTGTATAAAACACCTCAATGCTTTATTTATTTTTTTTACTTCTAGTTCCAGCTCAAGTTCATTCCAATTCTCAGCCAGCTGTCTTCTCTGCTAATAGGCTTCTGTTATGCCTCTGCCTGATACCTTCTCCTACTGTCTTTATCAGAAAATCCCTCCTCTCCCATGCCGCACTATCGCTTAATCATGTGTCCCTGCTCTCCTGTGCCCCCTCCTGCTTCTCCTCTAATAGCCTTAATACACTCACACAACAAATCTATTTTCATTCCCCACTTAGCACTCATCGCGGAAGATTACCGTGGCAAGGGAAATAGTGGGAGTGCTGATTAAAGATGCCCCCACTGCTACCTCTGTGATTATTACATTAAAAGAAAATGTCTAACAAAGGACATTTACACAGCATAGAGGAAATTTATAAGCAGGGAAACAGCTGCTGTACAAACTGGTGTCAAGTTCTCAGTCCTCTATGCACACAGTTTTGAGGTCACCACACGGACGTATTTCCGTGGTCAAGGCTGTGTTTGCTTACTGGATCCCAAAAAGATGCACCCAGGGCTATTTTTGGGCAGGAACGCACAGGAACGGAGTTCCGGCTGGCTCCCGCGTTGGCCACGCCCAACAGAAACTCATTAGCATAATAGACCACACCCAACAGCAGACACTCATTAGGATTGGCTACATTAGGGGTGTGTGGCCTAACATGCAAAGGGTTCCTGCTACAAAAAAGCCCTGGGTTTTGACAACAAACAAGGTAAACAGAATAAGAAGCAAATGGTGGGTGTGGCTGGATGACCACACTTCTGGTAACGCGGGGGTGTGGCCTAATATGCTAATGAGCTACGGGCTCATGGGTGTGACCTAATATGCTAATGAGTTTCTGCTGTTGGGTGTGGCCTATTATGCTAATGAGTTCCTGCTGGGCTTTTTCTACAAAAAAAGCCCTGGATGCACCGATTTCTCGGAAGTGTTTTGAAGTGTTTTACGGCCCAGTTTCAGAGAAAGAGGAAACAAATATTCTAGGTTTTCTTTGTTTGCTTGTTGCCTTCCTACCATCCAAAGCATTACCAGACAATATCAGTAGGCATGCTATTGGCCTTCTGAGGCAATTTCTCCATAACCCTTTACAAGAAGACTTTGGAATAAAAGCTCATTAGAATAATTCAGGTAGACACAGCCATGTTGGTCTGAAGCCCCAGAATAGTGTTCCAGTCCAGTGGCACCTTTAAGACCAACAAAGTTTTATTAAAAGTGTAAGGTTTCATGTGCAGAGCACACTTCTTCAGACAAATGGGATAAGATCTCCTCAAGGGTAACTTGCAGGAAAAAAAGAAGGTGGGCCACTCAGAGCCAAGATGCACATGCAGAGCTGAAATTGGATCAGGTAGCCGGTAAGATCAATGGATTAGCACATAAATGCAAGACTTAACAAAAAGATGTGAGAATGAAGCAAGAGTCCAGCACTACCCCCAAGACAAATCAAACTCAACCCTTTTGTACATGGGAGAACAGAGACTCAGTGTGTGCTTCACATACACTGAAACAGATTGCCTCAAATATTACATGCAGGTGGTGGTGGGGATTAGTTGCCAGGAAGAGCTGATTAGAGTCAAGACGCATAAGTAACTGAGCAATAAATATAGGTAAGATTGTCTCAAACTTATTTCATTAGAATGACCCTTAAACAGGCCGATAAACCTTCTGACCCACCAAGTAAACACCAAGGGATTTTGAATAGAAATCCCATCTTGCACAACCATGTGGTCCAATTCACAAAGCAGCTCTTTGTTTCCCAAGAGACAGCGTTTCAGGTGCAATAAACAGACAATGGCAGGAGGAGGAAGAGAGCAAGAGCTAAGAGCAAGAGTGCTCACTCCCATAATGTTCAAAGGAATTATACCCCAATCTAATCGCAATCAGCTGTGGCCATCAGCCAATCACGAGTGGACAAGGGTGTGTGACCAATTGTTGTTGCCATAGCTGCGTGTGGGGATAGGCTAGAAGTTTGGAGGCCCTGCCTGCAGTCAGGTAACCCAAACCCCAGCTTCTTCATTGCCTACGTGAAATGTTCAACATAGACCAGGAGTCTTCAAGTCTAGCTTTTAGCATGGAAGTGTGAAGAATGTGGGTTATAAAGTTGCTCAGGCCATCTGGCCTCACCATTTGGCTTGCAACAGGAAATAAGGCACAGCCTGTCATCAGAATGTAATCACAGGAGAAGGCAGGAGACTTTTAGAAATCAATATTTCTATACACCCTCCACCTAAAGATAGAAATTCGTGCCCCTCTCCCTCAGCCGCAAGGCCGGTGCTTCATCAGGGTGATAGCTCAGCAGACTGCACCACAGAGAAGGCTGCCCAGCACCTTTCAAAGGCTCCCCCACCTTCCTTCAGCAGTGGCGGCAGCGCCAGGGAGGGCCTGGCCTAGAGGAAATGAGCTGTGGCTCCTGGAAAGCCGGAGTCTCTCCTGAAGAAGA
>NW_015164246.1:107662-110449 GCF_001447785.1 Gekko japonicus
ACAGAGATCAATTCCCCTGGAGAAAATGGCTGCTTTGGAGGGTAGACCCTATGCCATTATCCCCTGCTGAGTCCTTCTATCCCCCCCAATGCTGCCCTCCATAGGATCCACCCCCCAAATCTCCAGGTATTTCCCTAATCAGAGGTGGCAGCTGTGCTTTCTCCTAAGTGCCTGTTGCTAGGCAACCCCGTTCTGTCACTAAAAGTCCCTTTTCATACCTGTTTTGGCCTTTGGGAGAAAACTAATTGGGGCCAGTCCTGTTAGGGTTGCCAACTCCAGCTGGGAAATTCCTGGAGATTTGAAGGATGGAGCCTGGAGAGGGTGAGGTTTGAGGAGGAGTGGGACCTCAGACAGGTAGAGTTCCATAGACTCCACCCTCCAACCCAGCCATTCCCTCATGGGGAACCATTGTTGCCAATCTCCTAGTGGGAGTTGGAGATCACTCAGAATTACAACTGCTCTCTAGGAGGGAGGGGGAGGAGATGGAAAGCTGAAGCCACGGGGCAAATAATGGTGGGTTGATGGTTGGCTGGGAGGGAGATCAGGTTGCCATCTCCAGGTTGGGAAGTTCCTGAAGATTTGAGGGGTGGAGCCTGGAGAGGGTGGGGTTTTGAAGGGGTGGGACCTCAGACAGGTACAATGCCATAACCTCCACCTTCCAAACCAGCCATTCCCTCATGGGGAACCATTGTTGCCAGCCTCAAGGGGAGGGATGGAGATCACACAGAATTACAACTGCTCTTCAGATGGCAGTTCCCCTGGAGAAAATGGTGGACTCTGTGTCATTATACCCTGCTGAGGTCACCACAGCAAATTGACACTGAGTGCCGAAGGCCAGGGAATTCTCCCGGAGCCTCTTTCTAGGGCTCATTGTATTTATTTCCACAATGTACCTTATTCCTAGTACAGAAATATTGCAGAAGTTTCCACAGTGCTCAGGGCATTTTATATTGGAGAGACAGGAGTGCTAGGAGAGACTAGCAACTGTTCTACATTAGACAGTGGGATCAGAGCGAATATTGGGTGTTTAAGATACAAAGAAGAAGCCAGAGGAAACCAAAGTCTTCACCTTGTAGTTACTGACTGTGCAGCCTTTAACAGAAGAGAAGCAACTATAGCAAACATAAGCATTAATATAGTTCCAGGTGTGTGTGCGCATGCACATGAAAAAGTGTGCATGCACATGAAAGCTCATACCTTGAATAAACCTTTGTTGGTCTTAAAGGGGCCATTAGACTAAATTTGTTCTATACACATTAATATGCATTAACACTCCTATTGTATTCTTCTGGAGAAAGTAGAGCTCTAAAGGGGGAGCTAATTAAATTTAGGCTTAAAATGGCAGTAGAATTGGCAAACAACCAGGAAGTTACAAGCCTACAGGTTACAGAATTTCCCCCTGTTGGCCAGTTGCCAGAAGTGAAAGATGAAAACACTGCCAGTGAAACCCAGCTGAGCCATAGTTGCTTGCTACTTTCTGCCATGGAGAAGGTGGCTTTATTTACTACATGTTCATGGGGCAGCTGAGACATATCGTGTTCTGTCTTTACCAAGTCACCATCTTCCTCACCCCCGCCCACTGCCACCCCTGCATGCATAACTCTAATGACCTATCTTGAGTCCAAATAGCTAAAACATAAATTATCACAGTCCTTTCCTTTACAGTTGAGAGGTGTTTAATAACCAGAGTACAAAGCCAATGTGGCTGGAGCGCAAACTGTGCACCTGCTGAAATTAAACAAACTATTCCTACAGCTTAATGGAAGCCTTCCAGTTTCTCAGCATATGTGACAAGAAGTTAAAAAAAAATTAAGTATAAGTGGCTAATATAGGACAAATCTCCTAGATACACTGAGCTCTTGAGACAGGATATTGTCATATTTGCAGAGATGTATTTTCAGTTGCATTGGCCAAAATCAATGTTTTGGCTTTGTTTCAGAATCAACAGCCAATTTTTTAATATTGTTTTAGTTATAGAGCTCCTGTCTGCCAGACATTTGGCAAGAAATATCAAAACAGTGGGAACAATGTGTCCTTTTATTTTGTTTCAATTCCCACTTATCAGTTTGGGTAAAATCCATCCATCCCTACTGAAATCATCTGTTCTTCCGAAGACAAGTTAACACATTTTGCCTTTAGCCTCTTCAAGGCTGCTACCCTTACTTTTTCAATGGTGATGTTTTTGGTGTTACTTGCCAAGGCGATGAGCTAATGCAAGTTTATGGATGTAGGTAAATGGGGATGTCAGCGATCCATGAAACCCTTTGGACTCTATGAAAACTGACAGCTTCCTACCTCAGGCCCTGCTTAAAGTGTTTTTGGTGTTACTTGCCAAGGCGATGAGCTAATGCAAGTTTATGGATGTAGGTAAATGGGGATGTCAGCGATCCATGAAACCCTTTGGACTCTATGAAAACTGACAGCTTCCTACCTCAGGCCCTGCTTAAAGGGTAAAGGTAAAGGTTCCCTTGCTCGAAAGCCAGTCGAATCCGACTCTAGGGTTGCGGTGCTCATCTCCGTTTCAAAGCCGAAGAGAGCCAGCGCTGTCCGAAGACGTTTCCGTGGTCATGTGGCCGGCATGACTAAACACCAAGGCACACGGAACGCTGTTACCTTCCCACCAAAGTGGTACCTATTTATCTACTTGCAATTTCTTGCTTTCGAACTGCTAGGTTGGCAGGAGCTGGAACTAGAGACAGGAGCTCACCCCATCTTGCGGCACCCGGGTCTTGAACTGCTGAACTACTGACCTTCCACAGCCTGCAGTTCAGCGTCTTAACCACTTGA
>NW_015164246.1:110790-147721 GCF_001447785.1 Gekko japonicus
AGATATATATCCTCTGAAGCAGGATATATAATCTGTGGAGCAATCTCATGGTATGACTTCGGATATATGGTATGACTTAGCCAGACAGTCAGCTGACCTACAAGGGCCTCTTTTAGGAGAGCTGATCGACAGAAGTGTTACGGTAGATTCCGCAGATCTGTTCTGCTACCAGCACTGCCTTCCTTTAACTCAAGAGGCTCTTCTGCCAAGCCATCATGTGTAACTGGGTTCTGAGTCCCTTTGCGGCACAACTGCAAAGTAAGTAGTTGAAGGTTCTAGAACACTCCGTCTCAGACGTCAGTAGAGGTGAAGAAGAGATTCCAGGGCTGAGGCACAATTCACATCAAAGTTCAATGGCCTGCTATTGGAATATTTGATTAAAACTGCAGTCCTTAGCACCTTTCTAAGGCCATCGACTTTGATGGATTTAGAAAGGTGGAACTTGTTTTTAGGATTGCAAAGGAAACATCCCTTGGGGTATAAAGCTAACTCAAGGTCTGTGTATGGCAGAGGGAAGGGAAATGAGCTGCCATATAAAGATAGCAGCATATGAACTAAGTTTGGCTTAGTTTGCATGGGTCTTTTTGCCACTAATTCCTTCTTTGATTTTCTGTCTTTACAAACAAAGGGGAAATTGGTCTATCTAGCAAATCTGTAAATATGTTGTCAGGGCGATTAATCTGGGCACTTTCTCTTTATGATCCACAAGGCTTCCTGTGCTGAAAAGCAATTTACTAGGCAAAGAAATACTTCTAACCAACTGAAAAATTGCCAGAACTATGGAATCCGCTAATTAGCACCAGATCTATTAATTGCACACATTACCATGGCCAGATGCATGCTTATCCCACAAAGGCATTCATGTCGCTGCTATTAGTGAATGTCTGGGAGAACATCTTGAGGAGAGAAACTGGTGTTTGGATAGTTCTGTACTTTCTGCAAAAAAAGTAAAAAAATGCTACCACCACCAACAAAATAAAGCTTCTAGTTGTTTTTGTCTTTCTGAGTTTCGTGGCAGAAGATTAACTCTTGTTCTTTTATGAATTGAGGGTTTTTTTAATGTTAACTATCACTGAGTAGTCTTTCTTATTGGGAACACTGTTGTGCTTTTCTATACAACCACAAGGCTAAATGGAAATCAAATCTATTCAGTGATTTGTGGATGAGGTTTCTCAAAGGCCTGGCTTTAGAGTTATTGATGGTATAAGAATCCTTTGAAGAGGTGTACCAGGGGAAACAAAGACCAATGACAGTGTGATTTTCAGAAGCAAATTATGTTGGGCACGGTCCATTTCCATCTTTGCCTATGGATTTTGATCCCATTGATTTTTGTGGGATTTGCTTTCAAAGAGCTATGCTTGGGATCACATTCAGCTATTCCAGTCTGGGAATTACAAGTTAAGGGCCCACGTCTTACAAACATTTTGCTCTCTACAAGGTAATCAATCAGATCTGATTACACGATGACATCTCTGAAGGCAAGTGAGATTGAAGGGAATGGAATGAATCAGCAGATGTTTCAAAAGAAATGCCAGAAGAATTCCAAAGGAAGAAGACATTTTCGAGCACTGACAAAGAGGTTCACAAAAACAGGGAATCTATACACCAAACCCTGAGCATGGCCCCCAAATCTGGATTAAAAAATCTGCACAATGGGATCATGTACTAAGAAGAGGGAATTTCTCACAAAATTAGGATAGCCCCCAGGTTTACAGAAAAATCCAGAAAATAAAAATCTCCAGAATGGAGAATACTGAGCAAATCATATTAAATCTCACAAAATTATGGCTGACATTTTTGGATTCTTCAGCAATCCCACCAGAAGGTTTTGAGACTGGAAAGGCATGAACGCAGCCGTTTGGAGGCAAGAAGGCAGCAAAAAGCAGTGATGTGGAGTGGGAAAGGGGAGATGAGCCTGGAAAGGGAGTGAAAAGTGGCAAGGAAACTGCAAGGGCGTAAAAAACGGGAAAGGGGAAGGGAAAATAGAGTGAAAGGGGGCAAGGGAAAAGGAAAGGGAGAAGCAAAAAGGAGTAAAAAGGGGGGCAAAGGTGTGAGGGGTGGGACAAGTGGGAGCAAAAAGCACCAAGCGGAAATGGGGAACTGACAGGATTTTTCTCCCTTGTGAATCTTGCAGGTTCCTGCTTGCTGTCAACTACTCTGAATCAGACAAACACAGTAATAACGACAATTATGTTTATAAAGTGAGAGACAGAAAATAAATTGTTGTCCATTTTTCTACAGGGAAGTTACAAGCATCTATTTTATTATTATTCAGACTGACCCACTTTCCACTCTTTCTGCCACTCAGTGTGCCCCTTTCCCCAAATTTTGTTCCTGAGTGTCAGCAGACCCTCAAGAAGAAGGGGAAGGCTTTTATACCCTGCTTTTCTTTGCCTTATGGAGCTGCGGTGGCTCAAGTGGTTAAGACGCTGAACTGCAGGCTGCGGAAGGTCAGTAGTTCAGCAGTTCGAGACCCGGGTGCCGCATGACGGAGTGAGCGCCCGTCTCTAGTTCCAGCTCCTGCCAACCTAGCAGTTCGAAAGCAAGAAATTGCAAGTAGATAAATAGGTACCACTTCGGTGGGAAGGTAACAGCGTTCCGTGTGCCTTGGTGTTTAGTCATGCCGGCCACATGACCACGGAAACGTCTTCGGACAGCACTGGCTCTTCGGCTTTGAAACAGAGATGAGCACCGCAACCCTAGAGTCGGACTCGACTGGCTTTCGAGCATGGGAACCTTTACCTTTACTTTTCTTTACCTTAAGGAGTCTCCAAGTGGCTTATAATCGCCTTCCCTTCCTCTCCCCACAACAGGCATCTTGTGGGGCAGAGAGAGTTGAGAGATCTGTGGCTAGCCCAAGCAGGCTTCACGTGGAGGAGGAGTGGGGAATCAAACCCAATCCTCCAGATTAGAGTCTGCTGCTCTTAACCACTACACCATTCTGGCTCCTAAAAGCACCATAGGTGGTGAAGTTGGAACTGGGGGGGAAACTACCCCCTTCTCCACAAATAGAAATGCCATTCCATTGGAGGAACTGCACAGTTGGATTCCTGTCATACATATCTTTAGTCACTCTCCACCCATTAGGTTTTAAGGACAGTTTTGTATTCTCTACCTGCCTTTAGCCACATTGACATCTTAATGTTATACGGATATTCAAAAGCAAAGTATTGCAGCTAGAGGGCTATATTTCATCTTCCTTAACCAGAATTGGCAGCTGTGGGAACTATCCTTTAGAAACACACAACAAGAGGAATTTTGAAAACATTGCAAAACAAACATGCCTTTCATTACAAGAGTATGGCAGATGAAGTAGGAAATGTACAAATTGTGGGAGGGTCGTTTAAAGCCTGGCCATGGCCTGAGAGACACAAGGAGGGAGGAAATTAGGGACATCAATTAGGAACATCAAAGCCAGTTGAAGAAGATCTGGGCTGAGTATAGAACCTGGGTGTGGCCAGAGGTGGGAACCTTTGGTGGGAGTCGAAGGGCAAGAAGGGTTCTGACCTGTGGCCCTGTGTGTGCCATGAAGTAAAACCTAGGACAACTCTGCTACTTCTACCTGCTCCAAAAGCCTATTGTGGGGCTATTGGATTTTACATAATTGAAACTGTGTTTTGTTGTGTGCATTTCATTTCTAAGTCACTTCGAACTCCCAGAGTAGGGAAAAAACGGAGTGCCGATAAACTAATAAATGCATATGATGCTTAGCATATTATTTTATACTACTTTGGGGTCAGTCATGTTCCCTAAAGTATAGGAGGTTAATACTAGCTTTCAAAGGAACCCTGTCAACTCTGAGGAATTGGTTATTTAAAATGCCTAATTTTTCATTCTCGCATTAACCCAAAATGATAAACCCGTTCTCTTAGAAGAGAAAGAGAATATTGAGGATTATTTCTGTAATCCTTTCTATGATAACATCATTTTGCACTTTTTAATGAATTATCGTCCTTGTAACTCATCCATTTTAATTCAATCAAAACTCATTGAAGCAGTGACAAAAAAGGCTATGTGGATGGATAGTCAGAAACAGAAATCTGTTAGTATTGTACAAAGCCTAGTTTCAAATTCCAACTAAAAAAAACATAGAAACATGATACATGAACTTTTTAAAGAAGCCAGCTGTAAGATTTCAAGTTTTCTTTACTTGAAACATATTGCAGAGAGGTGATACATGATTTGTTACTAAAGCACTGTATTAAATACAACACAGACCACATAGTGCAAATCTTGGTGATTTGCAACTTCTGACATCTCATTTTTCCTAATGAATTTGGAAAACTGATATAATTATTTCTCACTGACTTTTCCAATAACAGTTTTTAAAAATTAAAAAGTTAGTTAGTTAATTAATTAATTATGTAAAAAGTAACCAATAATAGATATGCTGGAAATGACATTTTTAAAAATAAAAATGCATATTTTGAAATAACCATGTGCCTTGATCCACCAAGGGAGATAACATGCATGGTGGCAGTTCAGTAAACAGATTTCCGTGCTTGGTCAGGACCATGAGGGCCATTTCATACATTATGCAGAAGCAATCTGTAGTACACTCAACAGGGAGCCGCCATCATTTGTGGCTTCTTGACAAGTACACTTGTTTGTAAACATGTGTTTTAAGGGCCAAAAATAAGGCATGGTATCAGGAGAAAAGTAAACAGATCTTTGTCATAGGCGGCGATGCCTGCGCTGGGCCCCTGCCCGAGTTGGCAGCACAGCTGGAGTCACCAGCATCACCAGAGCTGGAAGCTGGCCCCTCTGACTCCTTGGGAGTTGACAGCTTGCCACTGCCTGGCATTTCTCCAACCTCAGTCACACCATAGGGGGAAACAGATGTCTACTCCTCTAGTGCCTGTATCTTTCCCCCCACAAGGCCAAAAGCAATGCTGTGGGGGAATAGGTTAAACCACCCTTTCCCTTTCTTATAACCCTAATCCGGCTGCTACTCTGAAAAAAGAAAAGAAAAAGTGGAAGATCCGTTCATGGATCTTTTAGCATGTCTAGTTTTGCCCTTAAGTTCACATTTGATATTTTACATGCTTTGTATGCATGTCAAAAAAAAATGTAATGTGGGGAATGGCCCTGCTATAAGATATGCATTTGTGCCAATGAACATTTATTGAATGAGATATTCAAGAAAACATGAAGTAACCTTAACTAAGACCTTTGTTCCATGCAGCCCTGAATTGTCTATTTTGACTGTTAACAGCTTTCCAGGGCCTCAACCAGAGGTCTTTTAGAAGCTTTTGAAACTGAATATGCTATTAATTGGACCTGGGATCTTCTGCACAGGCTCTACCATTGAGCCGAAGCCCTCTCCAGCCTGTCTCGGGCATACATTTCTCTCCACCATGCCATGAGGTTGAGAATGTATATCCCTGGTCACTGTTCTAGAATAGGACCATGGTTAAGTGTCAGAGCATTTGCTTTGCATGCAGAAGGTCCCACGTTCAGTCTCTGTCATCTCCACTTAAAAGGGTCAGGTAATAAATCACATGAAAGACCTCTGCCTGGGACTCTGGGAAGCCACTGCTCATCAGATTATGTATTTATTTATCTATCTATCTATTTATTTATTTCCTTCAATTTATATCCTGCCCTCCCCGCAAAGCAGGCTCAGGGTGGGTTCCAACGTATAATAATCTGCTGAGTGCAGATTTACAACATAAAAACAGAATAACAAAATACGTACAATAAATACAATAAAATAAATACAACACTAAATACCTTAAAATAAATTATACCTCAACAGACACATAAGAGCAACTCATTGGGGGGAGGAGGGGGGGAGACCAGATTGAATTGGATACCCACTGCCTCCTGAAGGCCTGGTGGAAGAGCTCCATCTTTCAGGCCCCGCAGAACTGTAAAAGCTCTCGCAGGACCCTAATTTCTGATGGGAGCTCATTCCACCAGGCAGGGTCCAGGACCAAAAAAACCCCGGCCCTAGTTGAGGCAAGTCAGATATCCCTAGGGCCAGCAGGGCTGCCAAGTGGGGGTGGGGGGTGGGTAAACCCCCGCTTTGGAAGCCCAATTTCTGCCGCCACGGAATTGGGCCCCGGGTGGAACTCCGCCCCCTGAAGTGCAGCATGGCTGCGTCACCAGAGGTGACTGACATGCTGGCAGTGTGCTGGCGGCATGCGCATGCATCGGCAGAGAGCTCCCGGAGCCCAGCGAGGCTCCCTCGCCGGTGAGTTTTTTTGACTTGGCAACCCTAAGGGCCAGGGACCGTCAGACAATGCTGATTCATAAAGCGCAATGCCCTCCGGGGCTCATATGGGCAACATAGACAATATTGACCTTGACAGACTCAGAATAAGGAAGCTTCATGGGTTCTATGTGCATTGTTTTGCACACATGTATTTATATCAGACAAGTGCATACAGATTGCTAAGCAGATTCTAAAGAAAAAAAACATTTGTCCAAGGCTTTCTTTTGAAATATTTTTAAGGGTTTGGATCATCTGAAAGTATAGAGAGTTTTCAAACACTTGGGGGCTACTTTATGCAACAGGCAAGAGCCCAGGACTGCTTTATTTCTACATGCGCAGCTCTAGTTCTTCTGTGTTATGGGAGATTAGTGTTTACTAACTTTTGTCCCTGCAGTGAGAACTGTGACATCTGAAATGGGGAGGAGGGACATTTCTTGGTAAACATATAGTTGATGTGCACCTGACATCCAGAGGTCACTGACACATTACTTCTTGTTTTTCTGTGTTCAGAAACATGCATCTCTTCTAAAGACATGGCATAAATCATTATTATTTAACGTTCACTGTATCTTATATTGGCCAAATACACTGGGAAGAAGATGAGCCTTTTTATTGTATTTTTTCACCTTCCCTGTACCATTAACCTTTGTAAACTCCACACTGCAGGGAACTCATTTTTTCCCCTGCATATCATTTGGGATGCATTTTGTCTTCTAATGCAGTGCAAATAATGGATAAGAACAACGGAGGATAATAATGGATAATAATATGTCTTTGACATATTTCACAGATCAGCAAACTAGCTTTTCCAATGTAAACACAGAATCAATGCCAAGAAACAACACACACACACACCCTGGCCCGGAACGGTTTGCTTTCCACTCATTTTGCATGCCATCGCACTTTGCCTTTGAGATTTTCTTTGCTCATGAAATTATGTTAAATCAAAGATGACATACCATAATTTTTTTTCTTTCACATTTTTTCTCTCTATCACGTGGGGGGGAAAACAAAGTCACCTTGTCAAAAAGATTCAGTATCTTATTACATTTGTGTGTGAGTGGGAGGGGACCAGAGGTGTTAGAAAACAACAACATTTACCAGTGCTAACTAGTAGGTTGGGCAGAATCCTGAGTCGGAAATAAGTGTTTTAACGGCCTCTGTGGTGCAAACAACAGACAACACCAGACAATCGTTGCCACCCTGCAAAGATGTTTCTTTTGCTACTTAGAAAGGAAGTTTGAGTGATAAATATGCCAATTAATTGCAGAAACCTGCAAGCTAATCTTGGGGCTGATAACCATGCATTGTCTGTGATTGTTTAATAGTGTTTTGACACAGTGCAGATAAGGTGCTTGAAAGTGTCTTTTCCCCCCTTCAGAAATAAGTTTATAGTATTAAGTGTTCTTATGAGGAACATCCTGACTTGAGAGCTACAGGCGCCCTCCTCTGGAGACTCGAGGCTTCTGCAGCATAAGTAGGGCAAAGCATTAATACACAGATTCCTTGATTATGATCCAATTGGGTTGTAACTTATGCAGCAAGCAGTTTGCCAGCGCTGGTAACTTCGTAGGAATTTAGAGCTGATTCCTTATTTGACATTGCACAGCACACAAATCTTGAAGTTGGCTTTCAGGTACGGTTCAGGCAAAAGATGCAGGCGCCTTCTCTGTGCCAGAGTTAAGGGCTTTGGTTTGTAGAACAATAAATACAGCCTGCCTGCAACAAACAGAGGCATACTGGCTTCTACAGTTCTAGCAACACTGATCTCTCGGTGGAAGAAGCCTTCTACTAGCATGGAAGTGCATGTATTGATGTCACTCTGCCACTCTCTATCCAGTTTGATTGATTGGGTGCATTTTTAAAATGTGATTAAATAAATAAATAAAATGTGAAGGGTGGTACACATTCACATCTGGAGTTAGCAATTTTTGATGCCTAACTAGTGGGTTATTATCAGAGTGGAACAGGATGCAAAGATTGCATTGGGGATCATGTTATGGTGGGGATGCAAAATCAAGCTTAGGGATTTTGAAAAGAGGTTGAGGATCTAGCGTGTGCAAGCAGGGGCACTCCCCCATGCTCTTCAGCACTGAAAAAATGCTCTGTACTGTAATGCATGTGGCACTGAATGGTACCGGGCAGCACTTCTGTGTGCATCTAAAAACCACGTGGGACTTTAGTTTGCTCATTGTCTGCATTAGGAACACAGACTGAATGTTCCCAGTCTGTCTGTTAATGTGGGAATTGCCCTCAGCATTCACATATCAGAAGGTTTAAGCTTCTGTGAGCAATATCTTTTGTCCTATAACCTACGGGTATTTTTAAAAGAAAGATTCCAGATCTGTATAAGAAGAACTGTTGATGGCATCACAGAGAGCAGTGCTGAAGCGGGGGGGGGACTTCAGTGTAAGATTTTGGATAGGAATTACAGCATGTTCTCAAAAGAGGTATTCTTCCCTTTGTATGAGAGGAGGAATGCCTCTACTAAGGTACCGACTGCCACTCACTGTTTTTGTCAACACTGGTCCATTAAAAAAACAACAACAACCTACCATCAAATTCATCGGTGCATCTTTTGATTCATTTAAAAGAAGTCAAATTGTCTAACTGATGGACTGGAAGCCTATGCATAATTACCTGGGAGTAAGACCCATTGAGGATCTTAATTCCCACTGGGGACTTGCTTCCAAATAATTATGTGCATGATCAGGTTGTCATTGTTGTAGTCCTGATGTTATTTATGATATAGTACTGTTCTGCATAGAAGGCAAAGGATCTTGCAATAGATCTAATGGCAGGGAGCACTGCATACAGAAGCACAAGAGCAATGTTCTGAGAAAGGGAGCTTTAGGCTTAGTCCTTTGCTGTCAAACATGTTAAATCTACTCCCGCTACACAGACCCATTGAAAAGGAGGGGGCGGGTAATTGAGTTTAACACTTGACCACTTTACCCAAGCATGCTAACAAACGACAAATAGATACAAGAGATTCGGTGGGGTCTACATCTTTTCTTCCATCTAGCCAAAAATGACAGGCAGAAAACAAGAACTGGAACAGTCTTCAAATAAATGTCACTATCCCTCCATTGTTCAAATAAATCTGAGCCTGTTAGAATTCCCATTGGAGTGTGACGCGGGTTAAGAGCATTCAGATACAATGAAGAAAAACAAGATTGCTGCAGCAGATGTGTTTGTGTCCTTCTCTTGGTTTTGGGCTTGGCTCTTACTTTTTCTTCTTCCGTGAGCATCTTCGTAAAGCATTTTTCTACTCAAAGGAGTCTGTCACTTGAGCAGATTCTATATTTACACTGGTAACCTGCCATTCCTCCAGGGAGGCATTCATAGGAGGGGGAGATTCCATTTTGTCCTCACAAGAATCCTGTGAGGCTAAGGTGAACTGAAAGGCAAGACACTTTGGGAGAGGGAGCCCAGAGCTCAGATTGAAGAACCAGGCCAGCAGCAGCAGTTTTACAGGGCTACGTGGAAATCCTGTTCACTTCCTGTAACGCCTCACCCTGCTGAGCTGCAATAACACCCCCTGGCTAGTGGTGGCACTAAAATGAAGCAGACAACATGTCAGCAGCCCTTTCCCTTGGGAAGTCACCAGTGTGTCACTAAAAGTGAGTTCCTGGGATCCTCCCTGCTAGGCCTCTCTAAGGGTGCCAACAGGGCTGAAGAAAAAAATGTCCTGTCCCTTTAATAGCGGCCTAATGTGTGGAAATGGGAGCTGACACTTTTCATGACATGGAGGTAGATAGCATCACCTTGGAAATAACATCACATGAAGCCACTATGAAAGGGACAGAACATTTGTTCTATGGGCAGTTTGCAAACCCGGGCCCCTGTCACCTAGGATACCACCCGTACAGCAGGGATTTGAACTGAATTCTCCCCAGGCTGAGTGAAGCTTCTTGTCCATTACAGCACCCTGGCTCTCACCTTGTTTCTCAAAATTAAACAGATGTCCTTTGTTTAATTTTGCTGCAACAGACTAGCCTGGCTCTCCCTTGTTGTTTTCCAGTGGAGGAAGTTCACATTGTCAGATAGGCGTGATTGTGTGTTGAGTGGTTCGTCTGTCCAGATGAGCTTCTATTGGACTGCCTTAGCACAGTGGTGGATGAGGAGGAGGAGGAGATTGGATTTATACCCCGCCCTTCACTCATGAGTCTCAGAGCGGCTTACAAACTCCTTTCCCTTCCCCTCCCGAAAACAGACACCCTGTGAGGTAGGTGGGGCTGAGAGAGCTCTCTCCAGAGCTGTCCTTTAGAGAACAGCTCTGACAGAACTATGGCTTGCCCAAGGTCATCCAGCAACTGCAAGTGGAGGAGTAGGGAATCAAACCCGGTCCTCCCAGATTAGAGTCCGCACACTTAACCACTACACCAAACTGGCTGGGTTTTGAAGGCATAGCTACTATATAAGACATAGATGATCTTCTCAGCAACATTTTCCCTCCCTTGGCCTGAATTCCATTTGGCTGCATTACTAATTATGGTAGACTTTAGACATTATTCCTCTCTTCCACTGTTACCACAACTTTGTGATCTAATATCGTCCAAGAATGTCATAACCGTGCTCATTTGCGGACCATGCCCAAAGATGCCAAATAAAGCCAGACATCAAATTGATCTCTGTGGCCCCCGGCCTATGATCCTCCCTCGTCCCTTCTTTCCACAGTTCAATAACCTGAGCTTTATTGTTACTATTGGGTTGCGGCCTTTCTGCTGGGTTTCAATTCAGATAGCGGGGCTGACCAAAGCCAATTTCAATTAATTTTGCAATCCAGTCTTCTTGAATTGTTACTTTGCAGTGGTTCTCTGTGTGCACTGCAATACAAGCGGATTTACTCAGAAGAAAGTCCTCTGTGTTCTATCCAACTCTCCAGAGGACTGCAGTATGAGTACATTCTCTTCTAATACGTTTTTTCCAAAGCAGGCTTTTTTTAAAAAGTGCATTTGCCTACCGCTGTACTCAGTTTTTATTTATTTATTTCCTATTTATACTCTTTTACCGCTTTGTCCCCCGTGAATACCAGAAGCCGCTTACAGCATTCTCCCCTCCTCCATTTTATCATAATACCCAAAACTATGAGGTAGGTTAAGTGGAGAGAGAGAGTGACTGGTCCAAGATCACCCAGCAAGGTCCAAGACAGAGTCGAGATACAAACCTGGGTCTCCCCAGTCCTAGTCTGACACTCTAACCAACATGTCCTACTGGTCCTATTTAAATATATATATATATTGTTCTCTGAAGGACCTGATATCTGACTCTTCAATGTTACCATTTTTTTTCTACACACAGAAATAAAGATCGACAAGTGGGGACCCACAAGGAACTGGCAGAGAGGGGGCATCCCATCCCCCCACCTTTACTTCCTTCCCTCTCCCCTTCTCTGGCAATCTCCCCCCCATCAATCTCCCCCATCGCTCTTTCTCCCCCTTCCCATCCCTATCTTGACCTCGTTTGGGGCCACTGGGGCTGCCCTTGCACCGAGAATTGCAGCCATGGGGCCCCCCGAGAGCCAGCGTGTCAGTGGCGGTGCCTCCTGGAGCTGTGGCCTCAGCAGCAGGGCTCCTGGGAGCCACAGCCTTGGCAGCAGGGTCTTCGGGAACAGTGGCATTTGGGGCAAGGTCCTGGGGAAATAGGAGCTGCGGTGGCTCAAGTGGTTAGGACACTGAACTGCAGGCTGTGGAAGGTCAGTAGTTCAGCAGTTCGAGACCCGAGTGCCGCATGACGGAGTGAGCTCCCGTCTCTAGTCCCAGCTCCTGCCAACCTAGCAGTTCGAAAGCAAGAAATTGCAAGTAGATAAATAGGTACCACTTCAGTGGGAAGGTAACAGCGTTCCGTGCACCTTGGTGTTTAGTCATGCCGGCCACATGACCACGGGGAAACGTCTTTGGACAGCACTGGCTCTTCAGCTTTGAAACGGAGATGAGGACCGCAACCCTAGAGTTGGATTCGACTGGCTTTCGAGCAAGGGAACCTTTACCTTTACTTTTACCTTGGAAAATGTGATGTTTGCAGCAGGGCCCTCAGGAGCTGTGGTGTTGGCAGCAGGGCCCTGGGCACCAGCGTCTGGACTGGTAAATGTTCTGTGCATGTGCAGCATTACTATTGTCTGGGGGGGGGATTTAAACATCCCATTTAAAAAACTTTTCAGATTTTTCTGCAAACCTGGGGGGGGTCATCCATGTTTGGAGAAAAATCTCATTTCTGTCTGCATGGGCCCAATCTGCAGATTTAGGTATCTGCAGCTCAGCCCCTTCTTGGCTAGCTGATACAAGAATTCTGTAATTGCTTGGATGTTTTTAATAAATCGAAAAACAACGTATTATAACACACTACTATATGAACACTTCATCAATGTTAAGAAAGCTTTTTAAAAGACTTGATATGTCCATAAGTTTGTACCGCTAACCGATTATCATAAATTGTACACTACTTGCTTTCTTCTTTATTAAACAAAAATTAATAGCACGTTCAGTAGGTCATCCATATTTGATTTGCTTGTTTATTAATGAATGGATTTTGCAGCCATATCCTTGTAAAACTCTTGACTAAGCAGTGATGTTTCTGAATTCATAAAAAAGCAATAGCAAAGAGAACTGTGGAGCCTTAAGGAATCTGGTTACAGTCTTGAATGCAGGTTCCTAAAATCTCATTGAGCCATCTAATCTATGTTCCCTACAGCTTACTTTTGGGGAAATGTGCATGAGACTGCAGTCAAAAGTATAAGATTTCAGCTGAACACACTTGCTTGGCTAGCAGATACACGGATTCTGTAATTGCTTGGATGTTTTTAACAAATCTAAAAACAACATATTATATAACACACTACTATCTGAACACTTCATCAATGTTAAGAAAGCTTTTTAAAAGACTTGATATGTCCATAAGTTTGTACCGCTAACCGATTATCATAAATTGTACACTACTTGCTTTCTTCTTTATTAAACAAAAATTAATAGCACGTTCAGTAGGTCATCCATATTTGATTTGCTTGTTTATTAATGAATGGATTTTGCAGCCATATCCTTGTAAAACTCTTGACTAAGCAGTGATGTTTCTGAATTCATAAAAAAGCAATAGCAAAGAGAACTGTGGAGCCTTAAGGAATCTGGTTACAGTCTTGAATGCAGGTTCCTAAAATCTCATTGAGCCATCTAATCTATGTTCCCTACAGCTTACTTTTGGGGAAATGTGCATGAGACTGCAGTCAAAAGTATAAGATTTCAGCTGAACACACTTATTTTGTCATAAGCTTTTGCAAGTTACTGTAACCTGTTTTGCTAGACACTAGATTTACAGTGCAATCCTAAACACAGTTACATTCTCCTGTGTCCACTGAGGTTTATGGGCTTTGAGGGGCCTAAGTCTTGTGAGGGTTGTGCTTCAACAGTCTGTCCATTTTTACCTTTATGAAAGAAGAATGGATAATCAACTTGTGGAAGGCGATCACACCCGCCGTCCCTGCTTCTACCCCACTCCCCTGAATAAAGCCGAGGCTCATATAACTTGTGTACACATTTGGCTCTATGGATTATCGTGTTAATAAGAAAACAATAACAAAGAGAACTGTGGAGCCTTAAAGAATCTGGTTACAGTCTTGAATGCATTTTCCTAAAATCTCATTGAACCATCTAATCTATGTTCCCTACAGCTTACCTTTGGGGAAATGCGCATGAGACTGCAGTAAAAAGTATAAGATTTCAGCTGAACACACTTATTTTGTCATAAGCTTTTGCAAGTTACTGTAACCTGTTTTGCTAGACACTAGATTTACAGTGCAATCCTAAACACAGTTACATTCTCCTGTGTCCACTGATGTTTATGGGCTTTGAGGGGCCTAAGTCTTGTGAGGGTTGTGCTTCAACAGTCTGTCCATTTTTACCTTTATGAAAGAAGAATGGATAATCAACTTGTGGAAGGCGATCACACCCGCCGTCCCTGCTTCTACCCCACTCCCCTGAATAAAGCCGAGGCTCATATAACTTGTGTACACATTTGGCTCTATGGATTATCGTGTTGAAGTCCCTAGTGGGGACAATGAGAATAATGCCACTGTTCCCTACCTGTACGGCGTACCTCTGATTCCCACATACATAATTAGGTCCTTGATTATTATTATTTACTATTTATGCTGTTGTAAGCTTGCATTTTCAGCCTAAAAGAAACTCCGACTTTTGAATCAAACTAGAGTCACAACTACATAATATGCCATGTGGTAAAATGCTATGTAGTAACATCCCTATTCAAGAAATTGAAGGGAAACACAATGAAATCTAATGCAGAGTCAGTCTGCAGACTTACTCCAGGGCTTCCATTGATTTCCATGGACGCAGACTAGAGTAACTCTGCACAGTAATGCGCTGTTATAGAGCAATTGTCATCAGGTCTACTCAGAATCCTACTCATGCCTATTCCATGGGACTTAACCCTAGGAAAGCTTTCTCAGATTTTCCCCTTAGCAACTATTATATCTACACTCATCATTCAAGGTGCCTTCCTATACTGGCCTTGATTCAGAAAAATTAGCAGTGCCTTTGTACAACTGGAAACTCACTTACTAGGGAGTAAGTTCCAGTGAGGGTTTTTCTGCATTCCTCCCCCCCCATTGGCTCTGGCCCATACCGCTTTGGTTTATCCCTTCATTTCCGCACACATTTTTGTGTGTTTAGTTTAGCAAGTCAGCAGTATAATAGCATTTTAACAAGGCAAAATTAGAGATAGAATAGGTTCAGTGATTTACCCGAGCAAGGTGCCAGAAAAGCAGGGCTGTCCCTGATAAATTGAGACAGTCGGAGCATATGTTACTCATTATTTGAAAGCAGCAGAGGGGAAGAGGGATTAACGGTTCCCAAATACTCGCAGCAGTCGCAGATAAAGAGAAGACCACACAGACTTGCACCCGCCAAGCGTTTGTCAAAATCCATGTGCGATTCACTCCTCAGAAAATGACAGCCTGTTGTTCAGGAGCAGACCGGTCATTTAACTTATGGGGAAAGTTCTCAGTGGGCCACTGGCAGCCAGCAGCAAGCAGAGCCAAGCCAGACTAGCCACTCCTCCTGGTCCCTTCAGCACCAATAATGATCAATATTTGGCTCATCAGACACCTTCGGATGGTCACTGCTGGCACTCACTGGCCAAGTCTAAGGTGTGTCCTCCGCAATGCACACTTGTAAGGTCCATGGCTCAGCTTGCTCTTTGGCCATTGTTACTTCCTAGTTTGCCCCTCCCCCCCCATTAAACAGTCTGTTATGGGATCTTCACTGCTGGCAGGAGACATATATACAAATTTATATATATATTATATATATGTATGCATATATACAGTTAACAAGATTTTTTTCCAACACTGAATAAACAGGGGATGAACTGGTGTGATGAGAATGAATTCTAAGAATCTAAAACTACAGGCAGAACTTCTTCTCATCCCAGACACCACAGTCCAGTGGTAATGGTCATTCACACGTGAATTCACAGTGGTATGATTTCATTCCACTACCTGAATCCCTCTACCCTGAACCACTCACTTTTGTTCCCAAGAATATCCTCTAGCCTAGAGATCCGCGCGGGCAGCCAGAGTAGAACTGATCAAGCATAAAGGTGGACAAGGTGTTAGCCTGGTAGGCAGCTAGCAGCAAAAACAGTTCCAGATTCAAGACCAAGAAGATTGCAGCAAGTTTTGTGTGTGTGTGTGTGTGTGTGTGTGTATTTGCAATATGACGAATTCCAGAGAGCTGTTTTCAGATTCAGGAGCTGCAACTGGCCAGGTGATTAATGAGGATGACCTGCTAAATTCCATCCAGGGGTTTTAATTACAAGCCTTTTTAACCATTGCCCGAAAGACTGCCAGTATGCTTCCTATTATGCCATCATTCAGATTTTGCTGTTCAATCTTAACTTGGTCCTTATGGGTCCTTCAATTACAGTTCCATTCTTGTCTTAATATCTTTCACACTGTGCATTTCTGAGTTTTACACCCACAGATCAGAGATTGTAGCCAATGCTTAGGCAATGTTTGATTGCTGGATTTTATTTTAACTAAGCAGCATTCATAACTTCTGTTATGCAATGTTGTTGTTTTTCTTTTTCTGATCCTCTCCCTCTCTTGCCCTTTTCAGATGTGATATCTGCTCTTGCTGGAAGCCTCCCAACCATGCATTGGTCTTCCCCAAGGGTGTGGTCAACACAATGTCTATTCTGCCTGTACGTACAGCTTCAGTACCTATGAACGGACAACTCGGTTTTCTATGGTTTGGGTGCATGTGTACCAAAGCTGTACATAACGTAGCTTATACTCCTGATACACAGGATTGCCAGGCTCCTGATATGTGTGAATGTAACATCTGAAGCATCCTATTCTGTCAGGGACTCTGGGGCTTAACTATGCGTCAGACGGGCATACACTGGGACTCTACTGCTCCAAGTTCTCTTAAAGTGCATAAAGAAAAATAGGAGTGTGCAGTATTATTAGGCATTATGAAGCCTCTGGAATGACCATGCTTGGCACATATGTAGGAATCTGTGCTTCCCTAGATAATAGAGTAGATTGCTTCACTGAAGTCAAACTTCTTGAACAGAAGCACATACCTTTTGAATCTAGATTTATGTACAGCTGCCTACAGCCCCGCCTTGCCCTTAACATGTTCATCTTGTCAGCTTCACTATTCCTACTTCATACAGAAATAGAGAGAACCACATTCATTTCCAAAATGAAATTCTCAACACGAGTAGCAACACACTGATAATCTATATACTGTTCAGTTAACGTAATCTGCATGAAAGGACAAAAAGCAGAAACCCAGCCACCATATTCACCAGCTTTAAATACCAGGGTGTTTTGTTTTGTTTTTTAAATGGGGAAAGACACCATATGTGTGTTCTGCATGCACTCTTTTTTGTATTCAGGATGAAATTTGAGGTGTATGTGTATTATTGGCCAACAGGAAAGTTTTGCCTGGGGAAATCAACCCCACATAAGGGGTTCTCTGAACTCTCTGAACACTGAGGGGGAAAAAAGTGTTTCAGAGGAGAGACAGCAAGAAATGATATGAATTCTAAAGTAATCAATAACAAACAACTTGAGAGAAAGAAGAGGGAATTTACCTCTTAAACATGACAGAGAAATCACTAAACAACAAAGTATCTTCTCAAAATAACCTGTAATAGAACCAGCCACAAAGCAGAAAATGAAAATACTGTTAATGGCTATGGAATCCCATCTATTGAAAGGTCTGAAATCAAGACCTGTGATTGTATCTATCATACATTCCTCTAAGGAAACTGCTGGAGTAGTGCACACACATTGATCATGAAAGAAAACTAGACCCTGTAAGTTTCTTTTTATGGATGAACGCCTGAGATAGTGGAGCTGCAGCAAAACACAAATGTATGACTGCAGCTATTGGGCACAGAATGTGAATGCTAATATGTAGATGGAGATGGATCCAGTCAACCTTTCCTACTCTATCACAGCAATCCTAAGCACAGTTACAACCTTCTAAGCCCATTGCTTGCAGCGGGTTTAGGAGGGTGTAACTGTGTTTAGGATTGCACAGTATTCTCACGATATCCCTTCTTACTACAGCCGCCATCCCACATGGCTTTTATACCTGCAGGTCTCATGATCCCCAACATAGCCTTTTTGGCTGGCCAAATGGGGCCCTTCCTTCCTTTTGAACAGCAGAAAAACCCATGGAGTATGCCAGGTACAAGGTATTTTTCTTTCGTTTAGGGATGTCTGGATCTGTAAATGTTCAATTCTGGCAGGGTTCACCAAAGTTCAAGTAAGTGAAATTCCTCTCACCTAAATTATCTTGAGGGGGAAAAGATTTCAGCAGTTTTGCTAAATTTTAGCTAAGTAAAGTACCTGTTTTATGCCTGACGGGTTCTGAGGGGACTTGGACCCATTTTGTCTTCTCTGTTTCGGAGAACGCTTCATTGCGGAGAGCTGTTATGTCCACAGTATTCACAGTGAAGATTCTATGCCAAATATACTCAGAATGTCATTTAAAAAATAATAGAATGGCCTTTGTGTGACCTCTTCTGTTCCGAGTGTTGCCGTTTGCCTAATAATATTTTCGAAAGCTATATTAGAAACATACACATGCTTCACATTTATAAAGGAAGTACCTAGTAGGATTTATTTTATTCTGTGGTCCATGTATCCAAAAAGATGTGCTGAATACTACAGAGGAGACAAAGCAGTGTGTCTGCCTAATACAAAAAAGAAGCTTCATTTTATCTCTCCTCCCACAGTGCTGATTTTAAAAAACCCCACACTTAAGCAGCAAATTCCAATTACATTGTCTATATCTTTTGTGGCTGCCTATTGTGTTCAAACTGCCTAATTCTCTCCGGTATATTAATGAGTAAATAGGAACTCTAATTACGGTTGGCTCAGTCCCTTTTCTTGTATAACCCCCATGGTCAGATGAAGCTAGGGTTGCCAGCCATGTTGCTGTGGCACGTGGTGTGAGACTGGGGGGGGAGGGACAGGGACACGGAGGCACCACTGCGCCAATGGCATGTCATTTCCGATGTGAACCTGGAAGTGATGTCGTGCTGCTCTAGGATTCAGTGGAAACTCTTATGGTGCCTATTGGCACGAAAGCAATTTTTTGTCTTGTCTTGTCCCTGCTAGCCTACCAAACAGCTACAGGGGTCAGGGGCTCAAAATGGGGAATCGCCTGCTGTTGAGCAGGAAAATGCCAACTCTACAGGAAGGCCTTTGCACTGTTCAGTTTGTCAGCTCCTCCCCGCAACACTCAGCTATTACTACAATTCAGTGCTGTTAAGTCCTCACTGTGCACAGTCCAGAACTCTGGAAAGACCCCTTAGCACTTGTGGATTGGCACCCCTTTTGCATTGGGAGGAAGGCATATATGTCCAAGATTGTGCATGTTCTCTTAAATATTACTGTTTACATGATTTTCTAATGGAGTAAGGGAAGACACCTGTCTTACGTTCAGGGGCTGGCCCAGCCAGACTCTCCTCTCAGATTCAAAGGATGACTAGAGGGATGCCATGAGAGCGCGTTGGTGCGATCACACAGGGGAAAGTCCATTCCTGGCCCGTAGCAAACCTATCTGCTACTGGACTTTCCCCAGTGTCTTTCTACTCTGCTTCTGCAGCAGAGCAAAACAGGTTGGCGACGGGAGCGGAACTCTTGGCAGACGTTGGCATCTGATCGCGCCCTTAAAATCCACCCAGCATTTGCACCTATGGCGCGGCTAGTTCTGTGTGTGATCGCAACCAAAGGTTAAGGAGCACTGGGGATAACATGGACCCTTCAAACAACCCATACATCATGTCCCAGCTAGCCAATTTTGCAATAGCTACCTGTAGTAAGTAATCCACTACGTACACTGGAGGTCGGACAGGGCTATTGATCTTGGTGGTATTCTGCAGAAGAGGGATTTCACTCATGTGCCCTACTCTGATCCTACAGTTCAGATTGTGCAGCTGGTTTTGGAGGGATTGTTCTAGCCAATTAAAATATGGAACTATGGGAAACATCAGAAACATCCATAATACCTCCACTTTGATCAGTGCAGCTTGAAATAGACTTTCATTCTGAACTCCTTTGCTTCCAAAGATAACAGTAAGACCCCATGTGGTGCATTTGTCAGAAGCCACCTTAATGGTGCCTGCATGGGAGCAAAACTTAGTGGATTGCTTCCCGGGGCTCAAATGCAGTTGATTGCACAATGTTCATTTGCCTGAAATTTCAAATGCAAACTGATAAACCGCATGTTGTAGATATTCAGCGGACATTCAAAAGGAACCATGATTACTTTTCCACTACAATGCCTTAAGAATAAAGTCCATTATGCTTCAAGTATTGCAGGCTTCCAAGTTCAATAAAATATTGTAAGAACTGCAGGGTGGCACCCTTTGAATTAATCAAATAAGTAATTTTTTAAAAAAATAAAAAGTAACTAATTAGTGCCAATTGCCCTATATATAGTACAGTTTTTAACAACCGATGGATAGTTTCTTTTAATTAATTCTTTTTAACTCCTTTGTAATTAACCAGTCTCCTCTCCAAATTCTGCTTCCTTTTGTACATTTCCCTTACATGACACAACATCCTAAGTTTAGCCCCCAACAGTTCAACCACATTATTATCCTTTTAGAATAATCATACAGCCATGCATTGCAAACACAATTGGAACTCGGCTTCAAATCAAATTTGTCTCTTTTGATGTGAACCTTTACTACGTGCAATGTATAGGAAGAAGCCCTTGGAGCTGGCAGTGATGTACTGGAATCTTAACAAGTTGCTTCCAAGCCAGGCAAAGTTTTAAATATATGTGCCATGACTCACAAGTGACAAAAGGCAGGCTTTCCTTCTGTTGCAAGTGTTAGAGAAAATAACTCCAGGAGCAAGGCATTCATATTACATGAAAGGTTAAGAATGCATTACTTACTGCAGATTTTTTTTGCTAAGGTATCGGGGTTTTTGGGGCCCAAACTGTGAATTTCATAGGGATGGATCCAAATAGCTTTTCTGCTGGTGCAAACAGGTGGAGGAGGGGGTCTCCTTTCACTACCCTAAAAAGCGATGTAGGTGATCATGGAATCTTCCTCTTTTCCTTCAGCTTTTTCTAGCAGCATTGTCTTTTCCAGTGATCCTTGGCTTCTCATAATGTGACTAAAGTACAATAGCCGCAATTTGGTCATTTTCAGCTTCTAGGGAGAGATCAGGCTTGATTTGATCTAGAAACCACCAGTGTTCCCTCTAAGCTGAGTTAGTGTGAGCTAGCTCACAGTTTTTTAGCCTCCAGCTCACCCATTTTTGTCTTAGCTCAGGAAGGATGGCTTCAGAGCAAACTAATTTATGCAGTAGCCAAATCGCTCACTCACAACTTTAATGCCAGTAGCTCACAAAGAAGAATTTTTGCTCACAAGACTCCACAGCTTAGAGGGAGCATTGGAACCCACGTATTTGTCTTTTTGGCAAAAGACAGGCATTGTGACCTGCATAGCCCAGGCTAGCCTGATCTCAACAGATCTCGGAAGCTAAGTAGGGTTGGCCCTGACTAGTATTTGGACAGGAGACTTCCAAGGAATACCAGAGGCAAGCAAACCAGCTCTGAATGTCTCTTGCCTTGAAAACCCTACCGGGTCACCATAAGTCAACAGTGACTTAACGGCTCTTTCCACCACTACCATAGTATTTGTAAAACTCTCCTCCAACACCACAATCAGCTTTCTTCCTGTTAGCTTTCTTTGCTGTCCAACTTCCACCCATGCATGGTAATGGGGAATACTATAGTATGATCTTGGTTGCCAATGACCAGGGGTCATTTCCTGCAGGAGCGCACAGGAGCGGAGCTCCGGCAATAAGGAGCCCAGGGGGCAGGCACATGCAACAAGCCCCGACCCCTGCTTCCAGCAGCACTCAGACGGGTCATGAGGAGCAAGAAGCAGACAGGTAACTTGCAGAGCCCCCCCTGCCCGCCTTCAGGTACAAGCTCTCCCTCCTCTGTGAGGACAGATCTGCACATCCCCCCCCCAATAGCTAGCAATCCAAAACAGTCCAGTGGAGCCTGAATGGTGGGTGTTGCCTTCTGACACACTTCCGGTGATGTCAAAGGGTGTGGCATATGCAAATAAGTTATGCTAATGAGCTCCCGCACCTCTTTTTCTACAAAATGACCCCTGCCAATGACCCATAAGGTTCTTTTCTAGTTCCCTCATGGCTGCCTTCCCAATCTCAGTCTTCTTCTGATCTCTTGGTTGCAGTCTCCCTTTTGGAGCCAAGGAATATAAAATCTTTTAACAATTACAGGGTTTTTTGCACTGTCAGCCTTAAAATGTAATTCCCCAGTAGTCACAACTTTTTGTCTTCTTGAGGTTCAGCTGTAATCCTGCTTTGGCACTTTCTGCTTTAACTTTCAACAGCAGTCATTTCAAGTCTTCACTGGTTTCTCCCAGTAAGGTGATGTCCATATCTCAAATTGTTAATGTTCCTTCCCATGATTCTCACTGCACCTTCATCTAAATCTAATGTAGTTTTCCTTATGATCGGCATACAGATTGAACAGACAGGGAGATAAAATACATCCTTGTCTTACAACTTTACCAACTGGAAACCATCCTGTTTCTCCATACTCTGTCCTAAGACCCATTTCTTTTAAAACCAACCATAACTTTTCACGATCCGCATAGTAGAATGCTGTGACATAAGAGTGTGTTCTAATTAATTGAAAGCAAAGAGAAAAAGAAGAGTCCTGAGACAGATTTTCTGAAGTCTTTTTTGTATGTTTGGTGATTCTTGAGAAAGAACAAATTGAAATGGCACAAGACATCTGTGGCTATCCATCGAATTGCAAGTGAATTGCACGCTGGATCTATGTATACAGTCTCTTCCCCCCCACTTGTTCTGGACTTGGGAGGATTCCATAGAAAGCTTTGTTATTACACTTAACTTTGTTGTTTAACTTGTAGTTCTGAAAGTCTTTGTAATGTGATTGCCCATATTAAGTTTCTTTGTTGTAACTTTACAACACTTAGTAATGAGTCAGTGAGAAATACGCTGCATTCTGATATTTTAACACACTGGGGAATGTATTGAATATGATTATTTACCATATTAGTGAACATACATGTGACATTATTAACCAATAGCTGAAATAGAATTAGTCTTTTAACACAATCTTTCTTTGTTCTGAGGATCTATATGAGAGCAACATTGGCATCTTGGTTTGTTGCAGGCCTTGGAGCCAGAGTCCATGTGACTGTTGAGTAGTTTATCATTGCAGGTGAGAAGTTCTTTTAGGTTAGCAGGGTGTCTATAAGCAAGAAAAAGTCAGCCCTCAAGTGCCCATGTGGGGAAAGTGTCACTATCCAGCATGGGTTGTAGTCAATAATACATTGAGTTGTTAATAATACATTGAATTGTGAGCTGTATGTGACCACCAGTGGTGTTCTGTTGTCATTTTCTTTGGGCTTATTTTGTAGCAAGCTGTCCCTGGGCATCATTCTGGTCTTTCCGATCCTCTCTCTTACCACACCAGGAGGATATTTTAGTTGCAAAAATGTTTGCTGTAGATCCTTCAAGTGAGTATCTCTGTCTGAGGGGCTGGAGCAGATGCAACTATAGCACAGGACTTGGCTATAGACAATAGATTGTTTGATGTGGTTGGGGTGGTACCTGGAGGAATGTAGATATGTTTGCCAATCTGTTAGTTTCCAGTATAATGTGGTATTTGTGTGTCCTCCATGTATCCATACTGTGGTGTTCAGGAAGTTTATTTCTTGTGCAGAGTAATTCATAGTTAGGTTGATAGTGGAGTGGAAGTTAAAAGCCTGGTGAAATCTCTCGAGGGCTTCTTTGCCATGGGTCCAGTAAATGAAAATATCATCAATGAATCTCAAGTAAAGGAGAGGTGCCAATGGGTAGGAGTTCCGAAAATGCTGTTCTAGATCTGCCATTAAAATGTTGGCATACTGTGGAGCCATGGGGGTAAGGCTGTGCCATCGATTTGAAGGTATGTTCTCATCAAACCTGAAGTAGCTGTGGCTGAGAACAAACATGCAGAGTTCAATGGCAAGATCTACTGAGGTGTTGTCTGGGATGACGTTTCTAATGGCTTGTAGTCCATCCTGATGGGGGATGGGGGATGTACCTTATGGGGGTACAGAGACTCAACATCCATGGTGGCTAGAATGCTGTTTTCTGGTAGATGGCTGATGGACTGCAGTTTCCTCAGGAAGTCTGTGGTATCAGGAAATAGCTGGGGGTATTAATAACGTATGGTCTCAGGATGAAGTCCATATATCCTGTTACTCCTACAGTGATGGTACCTATGTTCAAGACAATGGGACTGCCAGGGTTGCCATATTTATGTATCTTTGGCAGTAGAAGGTACAGAGCGCCAGGTTGAGGTTGTCATTTGTCTGCTATTGTCATTTGGCATCTGAAATCACTCCACTTTCCAAGGCATAAGGACAGATGGGCTCACATTCTAGATGTATCTCAAGAAGTGAACAGTGACTCATGAAAGCTCATACCCTACTTTAATTTTGTTAATCTGAGGTGCTGCTGGACTCTTACTCTTTTCTACTACAAAGATAGCGAGTATGAGATTTCATTATGCAGCCCATGATAGCCATGCAACTTTTCTTCAATGCTTAGCGATGCTATTAAAACCGCCTGCAGTGCTTGTGACCTTGAGCTATTCTGTTTGTGTATCTGAGAGTGGGCTGCAATCTTTATTTGCCACTGTTCTCTGTGTTTCCAGATGTACTCCAGGCCTTGAATGCCTAGCTGGAATGAATGCTTGATCTGGCATCTGAACAACAATGTTGCTCAGGTCTTTTAACCCTTCCTGCCACAGTTGGCTAGAAGTTCCTTACCCAGTCCTCCGTTTGGGAGCCTGTTCCCTCATGGGACCCTAGTGCCCCGATCCAAGTCAGTGTGGAGCACCATGTCTCACTGCTGAGCTTATGTTTTTGCAGTAGTTTGGGCAAATGGCAGTTTGGGCAAATGGTTACCTTTCTGCAGAAGCTCACCTCTGGGTAGGGTTGCCACCTCCAGGTTGGGGAATACCTGGAGATTTCAGGGAGGGATCCTGAGGTGGGGGAGGTTTGGGGAGTCCACCTTCCATAGAGTCCACCTTCCAAAGCAGCCATTTTCTCCAGGTGAACTGATCTCTATCACTTGGAGTTCAGTTGCGATCAGTGTTCCCTCTAAGCTGAGTTAGTGTGAGCTAGCTCACAGTTTTTCATCCTCCAGCTCACAGATTTTTGTCTTGGCTCAGGAAGGATGTCTCCAGAGCAAACTAATTGATGCAGTAGCCAGATTGCTCGCTCACAACTTTAATGCCAGTAGCTCACAGAGTAGAATTTTTGCTCACACGACTCCATAGCTTAGAGGGAGCATTGGTTGCAATCCCACGAAATCTCTGGCTACCACCTGGAGGTTGGCAACCCTGTCTCTGGGGCTTGCTGTTAATTTGAACATGTTGATGGCCCTTTCCCCTGGGAAACTGAGCTTTGGGAACCCCCAGTGAGTTTCAAAGCAGCTTACATCTCTTGGTCATGGCAATGCTGAGTCACCCCATTGGTTTATCTAGACCCGCACAGGGATATACAAAATGTGACATTTTGAACAGCCTTCTAGCTTTTGTACATGTCTGTTTCCTGTGCAGGTCTCCCCATATTTTCATTTGTTTTATGCCATCAGAATGCCACTTAGACATGGGGTTGAATCTAGCGATGCGCGAGCAAAAAGAAAAATGTACTTTATGCTGTTCTGCTTGCAAAAGCAGGAGCTTAGCAGCTGCAACAACCTGTAGTGCTTTTAATCGTAGAATCATAGAGTTGGAAGGGACCTCCAGGGTCATCCAGTCCAGCCCCCTTCACATTGCAGGAAATTCACAAATACTTCCCCCTCCACAACCTCAGTGACCACTGTTCCATGCCCAGAAGATGACAAAAAAACCCCTCCAGGATCTCCAGCCAAACCGGCCTGGAGAAGAATTGCTTCCTGACCGCAAAGTGGCAATCCGCATTTCCCTGGGCATGTAAGAAAAGGCCACAAGAACTAAGCACTGAGGCAACCCTTCCTGCCCTCCCTCTCATGATCTGCCTAAGCTCACACAATCAGCATTGCTGTTTTGCACACAGAGCAGTGGAATGTACAGCAGATGGTTCCCATGATTTCATTTAATTTGGTTTTAAAGTGATATCAGAAGAAATATTCTGTGCTGTGCCTGGTACACATGGAAAAGATAGCAGGAAGACAACTGCTTTTCTCATAGCACAAGCAGGCAGCAACAAGCAGTTTTGGCACATGGGCTGGTGCACAGTTGGAAATCTGCCACAGGATTCAACCCATTACATGCTATTTTTGTGCAGAAACAGGTGTCAGTTTTAACATTTGTTTGTTTGTTTTTAATAGACAGGCAATTTTGTCCTGAGGACAAAGGAACCATAGAAGAGTCTCCAAGATGAACCAGGATAGGCAAAGTCTTCAGTAAAGAAAGCTCTTTCTCTCCACCCACCTGCTACTTAAGATCCCTTCACTGGAAATGCCAGGAATTGAACGGGAGATCTTCTGCATGAAAACATGTGCTCTAATACTTAGCCATGCCCACACATCAAATAACTCATTTTGAGTTATGAGGAGAATGGCTAAAGTACTGTTTATACAGCAGCTCATATACTACAAAGCCAATAATGCAGTGCAAGAGAACTCTACATACATGAAAACTTCCATATGTCTGTAAACTAGGAAACAAATTATGAATTCATGAGCAAATCCTAAATAGATATATTTAAATTTTATTTATTCAATGGGACTTACTCCTAGGAAAATGTCTTATGACTGCTGCCTGAGTATGGCAGTGCAAATGTAACCAACTAAATCCATCAGGGGGCTTGAGTTTTCCACTGTGGTGGACAGCTGTCAAGTCAGAATTCCTCACCTTTATATAAGACAAGTTGCTTTAGTATTCTCATTGATTCTTTCCTTTTTAACAGTATGATCATGTGCAGAGGTACTCCAGCCTAAACCCATTGACTTCAATTGATTTAGACTGGAATAACTTCACACAAGACTGCAATGTAAGAAGTATACCAAATGGTATCAGAAATGGTGTAGTTTGAAAAACCCTTTAGGGTGAACCACATTTAAACAAAAGTCCAGTGGCACCTTAAAGACTAACAACATTTATTCCTGCATAAACTGTTGTGAGTCAGGGCTCACTTCATCAGATGTTAGAGCTCTGACACCAAAATTTATGCTGGGTTTTTATTTATTTATTTATTTTAATCTTTAAGATGCCAATGGACTTCTGTTTAATTTTGCCACAACAGACTAAAATGGCTAACTTGTAATTTTACCCTGTATCAATTCCTGTAAATAAAAAGGAAAAACCGCTGACTATTTCAGTCACTTTTGAAAATGACAGCATACTATTGACTTTCTGGAATATGTAGTTGTATTCTATACATTGTAGTTCTCTTCTATTTGATTTCTTACAAATGATGTACAGCTCAGATGCCGCAATGGAATTTATGAGGGGTGAAAATATGCACCACTGATTTTTGTGATAACCCAAATGTAGGAAACTTACAAATTATACTGCAATGCTGGAAATAGTAATAATAGTCACTTGCCAGATCCAAGAGTCTAATCTAATGTGTATGTAATCAACTAAAAGCTTTTCAATCTCATTGCCAGAGCAATTAAGGCCTGAAAATGAAGCCAGTGAACTAGAAGTACATACATTTTTTATAAGTGTCAAAAGGGTACTAAGAGTGGACAGGGTTTTGGTTCGTGTGTGTGTGTGTTTTAAAGCTAGGTAGCCATTTTGAATGTCTTTAAATGCCAGTTCCTAACACTGACATACTCTAGCATGACCAAGAAACAAGGCCCAAGACAGAGCTATTCAGGAAGAAGGAGGAGGAGGATACTGGATTTATATCTCGCCCTTCGCTCAGAGCGGCTTACAAACTCCTTACCCTTCCCCTCCCCACAACAGACTTTGTGAGGTAGGTGGGGCTGAGAGAGCTCTTTCCAGAACTGTCCTTGAGAGAACAGCTCTGACAGAACTATGGCATGCCCAAGGTCATCCAGCAGCTGCAAGTGGAGGACTGGGGAATAAAGCCCGGTTCTCCCAGAACACATGTCATCCTCTACCCTAGCAGTTTCTGTGTGTCTCACTTTCTTATTGGGGTGTGCATTCAGAATAAACCAATCCAATTTTTAAAAAAATTAAGCTGGTTTTTGATTGGGGCTTTATTTTGCCGATCCAAAATGGCCAACCCATGAAAATCCCAAAAATATTTCCAATTTTTGGGACTGCCAGATAGTCAAACTTAACGGGCAATTAAAGGGGTTGCAGTCCCTTTAAATTCCTTCTCCAAGCCGTGAAACTTTAAATGCCTTCCAGGTGAACTTGCTGCAGAGTTGCATGCCTTGGAAATGCATTTAAAAGGACCACAAACCCTTTAGATGCCTTTTTTCCTCCATTGGAAACAATGGAGGATGGGGGCATCTTCTTTGGGGGCCCATAGAATTGAATCCCCTGGTCCAATCTTTTTGAGATTTGGGGGGTGGTTAGGAGATGCACCAGCGGCTATTTGGTGCCTCTGCCTCAAAAATCACACACACACCCCGAGCCCCAGATGCCATTATACCCTATGGGGACCAATGGTTTCCTGAATATTTCCCAAATCCAAATACCATACTGGTATTAGGATTCAGGAATATTGAGAAATACCAATATTTTTTGGGTTCAATATACCCAAACCTGAAAAGTACTGGAGGTTGTGGCACACCCATATTTCTTACAGTGCAGTCCCAAACAAGGTTAAACACTTCTAGGCCCATTGTCTTCAATGGATTTAGAAGGATGTTACTCTGCTACAGTTTGCACTGTTAGTTACTCAAGTGTGTTACTTTCTCACATTCTTACATTGGAGAAGTAGTCACTATGCTGAGGGAAAACATTTTCGAGACATGGAGAAGTTATGGGAAGGGCCATAGTTCAGTGATATAGTAAAAAGTAAAGGTAAAGGTTCCCTTGCTCGAAAGCCAGTCAAATCTTACTCTAGGGTTACGGTGCTCATTTCCGTTTCAAAGCCGAAGAGCCAGCGCTGTCCAAAGACATTTCCGTGGTCATGTGGCCGGCATGACTAAACACCAAGGCACACGGAACGCTGTTACCTTCCCACCAGAGTGGTACCTATTTATCTACTTGCAATTTCTTGCTTTCGAGCTGCTAGGTTGGCAGGAGCTGGAACTAGAGATGGGAGCTCACTCCGTCATGCGGCACACACTCTGGTCTCGAACTGCTGAACTACCAACCTTCCACAGCCTGCAGTTCAGCATCTTAACCACTTGAGCCACCGCAGCTCCTTTCAGTGATATAGTACACATTTTAAATGCAGAAGGTAGGGTTGCCAGTTCCCCCCGGCCACCAACAGGCATGGGGTGGGGAATAGGGTTGCCAGCTTCAGGTTGGGAAGCTCCTGGAGATTTGGTGGTGAGGCCTGGGGAAGACAGGGACCTCAGTGGGGTACAAGGCCACAGAGTCCACCTTCCAAACCATCCACTTTCTCCAGGAGAACTGATCTCTGTAGTCTGGAGATGAGCTGTAATTCTGGGGGATCCCCAGATCCCACCTGGACGCTGTAATCCTTAGCAGAAAGTCCCATCTTTAATCCCTGGGAACTTCAGTTAAAAGGATCTGACCTGTTGGATTTTGAGGGCTGAGGGGGAGAGAGAGAGAGAGAGAGAGAGAGACAGAGAGAGAGAGAGAGAGAGAGAGAGAGAGAGAGAGAGAGAGAGAGAGAGAGCTGCTACCATTCAAAGTAGATACCGGTGTATTAGTAGTGCATCTACAGGCCAAACTACATAATACATTTTTAAAAGAGTCAGGTCTGGGTTCCCTGGACCCAATTTGCTTTTCCTGCATCCACACAGCAGCTGTGGGGAATGCTGTTTAAAATGTATATGGGAGCCAGATTCGGCTCATGACCATGGTAAGGGAGGGGAGGAGGGGCTCCTGCATTCCCCCCCCCCAACCCGGTGCCATTTCCCCAAACTGAAATGGCCTCTGTGGAGAGTTGACAGCCACATATTGAAAACAGATGGCAAATGACTCCTCCCGTGGTTGTTTTGGAGCCCCTTCTCCCCTATGCTGCAGTCCTGAGCTGAATCTGTACTCAGTTTGATAACAAATATATACCTTGTAGTCTGGCCATTAAAAACAACAACGTAGATGCCTGGTGAACCATCTGCAGGGAGAGCATTCGATATATGAGGAACCACCACCACCACCACCTCCCTTGTCTTGAATTGCCATCCTACACACAGCCTCAAGTGAGAGCATACAGAACACAGCTAGAGATGATCCTACCTGGCATCCAGTTATAACGGCATGCCTAAGGTGTCCATAGCTGACGTGAGATAAAAAAAATAAGGCCAAAGCCGATAGTGCAAAATCAGGTAAAAATATTTTTTATTACTCAGTTAAATCTCCAAAAAATTCCCTATGTGTTTCACCTACAGGCTTCATCAGGGGAATCTGTTCATGCAGTCGTTCTTCAAAAAGAGTAAACGTCATTTTGCGCCATCGGCCTCGGCCTTATTTTTTATCCCCTGGTGCGGCTCTTTATTTTCTTGTCCATAGCTGATGTGACCCTGAACCAGAGATTGTCCATAGGTTCTTGCGACAGCCTAAATGGCAGGTCTGTATTATACCCATATTGCAGATTTTAGGGCTGAGGATAAGAGTCACAGTGTCACTTGGGCTACCTGTAGTAGCTGCAGTAGGCTGTGGATCAGGGACAAAGGTCTTTCACAAAGAGCTGTCAGAGCTTTCATAAAACAGAAAACGATTTTTTCCCCCTCTCATTTTGCAGGCTGTATACTGCTCACGGAGCTAGGTATGATATCTGCAAAGGGCAAGAGGAAATAAACTGGCCTGCTTCTGGTAAAAGAAATCAATTTACAGGTGCTGATCACACTTTAAACCACCCGGTGAATCACACGTCCATAGCCAAAGGTAGCAGAGAGTGCATGATAATGAGATGATAGATCAATCTACTTATCAAGAAAGCAAAATTTCCAGGGCTGAAGGTGTCAGACCAGATGCATAGTATTTTTCTTCTCAAACCCCCCCCCCCCCAAAAAAAATCACTTTGGATCCTTCTGGCATCCTGCAGCAGAACTAAGACCATTACTGGCTAGTGTAGGAAACGTATTTGAGTCAGAGAAAGACACCTTTACACTGTGGATAATCAGACAGATTGTTTTCTGTTGCACTATAATAAAAAAGGACATGAATTTGTGACAGTCTGAAACAGCAGAGACTAACAATGTTGCCTACCAGGAATTGGAAATAAAAGATGTTGAAATGTGCAATGCCCAAACTGTTGGTTACCAGCTGGTTGACAATGGTGGGTAGTGAGTTAGCTCCAGCTATGTCTTCCTGTCTGTCTTTTCAGTCCCTGAGATTACGGAGGACCCTTTGACACTGTCGCAGTAAGTGAAGAAAGCATAATTGCATGGCAGCAGTTCTGACTGTAGCCTTTCAGCTGAGGGCTGGACATGATCTTGAGTGGTGAAGCTCCCAAGGTGACCCTGTGTAAGCCCTTCCCCCCCTTTTGGACTGACCTACCTCAAAGGGTTGTTTTATGGAAAAGGAGGGATTTAAAAAAATGCAACAAGGGAGCACTCCATATTCTCCCTAACCCTTGGCCAGAAGGGAATTGGGGGGGGGGGATTCACATCTCTTTATAACTTTTATAAGAAAAATATCCTTAAAGGAGAAGAGTAACAATGCTGTCTTAAGCACAGTCATACACTTCTATGTCCATGGAAGTAAATGGGTTTAGAAAGCTGTAAATCTACGAATGATGGCACTGTAAAGGTACAGGCCTCTTCAGGGCTATTCTAGTCTCTGTGAGTAGTTCCATACTAGTGAAACATAGCACAGTTACAATCATTTGTACACACTGCTATAATGACAGTTGCAGATGACAATGCCATCAGACTATTCGTTCCCATTCTTTCCTAGCTATGGTCTCATTTTTATTAGGAAACGACTTGTGATCTTTATAAAACGTTCTATGCAGAATAGAAACACAGTCCTCACGGTGTTTGGACAATGTCTGCCCTACTATTTCCCCATGTTCCAGTGTTCTGAAACATGTTGGAATGGACAGTTCCTGTTGCCAACCACCAGACTACTTGCTATGGTCATTTTTTTAAGTATATCGAAATGTGGATGAATGCACAATGACACTGTTGCAGTGGCCACCAGGACTGTCACAACTCTGCACCACCTGTATGCACTTCCTCATCAGTGCTGGGAAGTGGGAGGATGGCTGGTGGAACACATACAGATGAATGGACAGGGAAGGGTAGGACAGGTGGCAAGGAGGTGCATGGGTGTGGGGGGTCAGTGACTGTGGGCCCCTCCAGAAGCTCTGGGCCCTGGCAGCTGCCCCACCTCAGGGTATACTGACGTGGACCTGGAGAGGATTCACACATTTGTTGACATCCCATTCATAATGTGATGTCAACCTCTTCTATTATATACTAGCTTCTTACTGAAAAAGGCGATCTTATTTTGCTTTCTAGTGCTACAGAAGTGAAAGAGCCAAGCTTTGTTTTCTGTGAGCTATCCAATAACCCTGTGATATGGAATTGCTAAACGTGTGAGCCCAGGCATCATGGCTACTATTGGATACCAATGATCGTGTCGCCCTCTCAGTGGCAAAATTCATAGGCACAATAATCAAATATAAGAGACATAATACTGAGTAAGGTCTTTAAAAATAATTTTTGGCTCTAATTTCTGCCTAAGGTCAGGGCTTTTTGGGGGGTGGGAGAAGTGCCGGAACTCTTAAGAGGGTAATGAAGTTTTCAATCTGTATACTGAACACTCATGAACTTTTAAACATTTTTAAAAGAATTTTGTCGAAGAGGTTCCGGAAAATCCGCTCCAGCGTGTTCCCCCAGGAAAAAAAGCCCTGCTTAAGGTAATCACCGTATGGCCAGTACTACATAGATACAACCCTGTGAATGCTAAGATGAGGATCTATATCTGTATCCATAGTTTCTGCCAGGGCTCTTTTTGTAGAAAAAGCCCAGCAGGAACTCATTAGCATAACAGGCCACACCCAATAGCAGAAACTCATTAACATATTAGGCCACACCCCTGACAGTACAGTTCATTAGCACATTAGGCTGCACCCCCATGTTACCAGAAGTGTGGTCATCCAGCCACACCCACCTTTTGCTTGTTATTCTGTTTACCTTGTTTGTTGTCAAAACCCAGGGCTTTTTTGTAGCAGGAACTCCTTTGCATGTTAGTCCACACACCCCTAATGTAGCCAATCCTAATGAGTTTCTGCTGTTGGGTGTGGCCTATTATGCTAATGAGTTCCTGCTGGGTGTGGCCAACTTGGGAGCCAGCCAGAACTCCGTTCCTGTGCGTTTCTGCCCAAAAAGAGCCCTGGTTTTCTGCCCAAGTGTCTTCCAATGGCCTTCCATGTGGCATTTAGCTCAGAAAGTCTCGAGGTGGTATTGCTAGGCTTGTGATTTGAGGGGCACCCATTTGCAAGCAAAAAGAGCTGTGCCTTCACAAAAAAAATGTGTTTAGGATCACTAGATTAAAGGCAAGAGGTTCCCAGTTTGGGCATGGAATCCTAATTTCACATATAACACTGGTGGTGACCAATCCCATCCCTGCATTGAATGAGTACTTATGAGTAAAATGGGACCAGTTACTTCCGCTGTCTTCAAGAATCTCCAGTTTATTGTAAAGATCGTGCTCTGGATTGAAAAGTGGTGCCAATTTAAGTGTGATGAGAGAAAGAAAAATGCAGTCCAGTCTTGGACTGATCATAACTATAATTCAATTCAATTCAAGTTTATTACGGTCATAGACCAGTATAATAGAAGACAAGTAAATACAGTTACAGGAGCAGTAAAATTATAAAATATATCGGCATCTAAAATTATAAATAGGATCTAAAAACTTTAAAATACAGAAATAATAGAATCAGAATTTTGATTAAAAATTAGGTTTAGGCCTATCTGTCCTTTATCTCTTTCCTAGTTTGGTATGCCAACCAAACAAATTTGGCAACCATCCTAGTCAACTTTTGATTATCTCCTGCCAGCATAATTGACAAAAGTATCCTTCTATTACGAGTCATAACTATAAATGAAATCAATACTGAGGAGGAAGCTTTCAGCCAATGCTGATGTAATATTGGCATTGGCTTTGTTTCACGTAGATCCGTGGTTTTCAAAAAGTGATCTAAAATGTCTCCCAGAAATTCATTCACAGAGGTTCTTCTGTGATAAGATCAGTAAGGGTAGCCAAATTTCCATGACAGATAGCTAGTACAGGATGATGTTGGTCACGTTCCAAATTGTTCACATTCACAATTTCACAGTCTGCAAGGCAGCAGTGGTGAGATTTGCCTGACTAGTTCCTTATGTGAACTGAGTTGTGAGCATCCTACACTGTGCTGCAGAACCATCTGCAATGTACAGTGATTCTGGCGTAGGCCAGCAGGGGTTTCGTAGATGCTAAGGCAACATAAAAGGAATTCCCTCTTAGTAGAACATGTGAAAACTGCTGAATAGAGCATGCCCTGCCCCAAGAATCCTCTGTGACATGCAGAACTTCCAGAGCATACTTACAGTGGTTCCTAGTTGTCCAACCCAATGTACAAAGAGTTCCATACAGCAATGGTTCCCCAAGCTTTTCATTGGGATTCTTCAGTGGGTCATGACTGCCTCATAGATAGGTCATGAGGCCAAGAAGGAGGAAGAGGGGAGACAGACAAAGCTAGGAGAGAGGGTTTGATGGAAATTTTAGGTTGTCCCTGTGTAATGTGCAAAACAGCTATGAAATGCGGCATGTTGCTTAGTAATGATATCTCTCCTTATTAATAAAAGTGATTTGGGGTGGCAAAGTTCTATTCACGCCAAAATCAGTTGGCCGCCTGAACTGCCATTCCAAAGGCAGTGCCTGCATTGGCTGGCTGCGTTGAGGGGTCCTGCCCACACAAGCCCCGGCCACCAGCTTGCCCTCAGTATGCATGGAGCTGCCAGACGGAATGCGCAGTCCAGTGGCTGGATGCTTGGCCGAGCCCCTTCCTCCCACCCCCACGCTGGTCGTCATCACCTCCAACCGACTCAGCAGCCAGCCTGCGAGTGGACAGGAGCTGGCGCACTGCTGGGATGAAGAGCCGTCGAAGTGGCCCAGAGGCCGCTGGACACAGCAGGGACCAGGGGTATGGGGAGGGCAGAGAGAGAGGAGGGATGCTTCCCTCTGATGTGATGGGTGCCCCGGCCCCTTCACTGCCCGTGAGGTCGTTGACCAGAGCTCGCTCCTGCCACTGCCGGCGCAGCTGTCATGGGCTGCCGAGGCCCGAGCCACATCAGCGACCAGACTGCGACTGGGCAGGGACTGGTGCACTGCCTGGCCGAAGACCTGTTAAGCCGGCCCAGAGGCCGCCACATGAAGCACAGCCCTGGGGTCGGGGGGGAGTGGGCGGAAGGGCCTCACTTTGATCCGACGTGATGGGCGACTCAGCCCCTTCACCAGCCGCGGGTTCATCAGGACTAGCCCAGGTCTGCTGCCACCGTGGCCGTACTAGCCTGCCGAGGCACACCGGCAAACAGCCTGCACGTGGAATGGGGCTGGCATGCCATTGGGGCACACGGCCATCGAGGCAGCCTGGAGGCCCCCAGCCGCAGCCACCCAGGAAGCCAGTCACTGCCCACCGACCCCGAGGTCTGCGGGGGGGGGGGGAGAAAGCACAGGATGGGGGGGCTGTCTTTCTAGCCTGAGTTGTCTTCTCCCTACAACAGGCTTCCCTCCTAGTATATAGATAAACACTAAACCTGAAAAATAAAATAAAATATGAACTTGTCCAGTGTTAACTAATATGAGGTTCTTACATTTCATATTGGTGAGTGAGACTGTATCGTACCATTTCCCTGAAAGAGGTTTTGAAAATGCAGAGTAAATTTAGAAGTAGGGTTCCAAACAGTTTAGAAGAGCAGCCCTCTTTTAAAGACTGGCGAACCACTGCAATGAAGGTTGAATTTAGCCAACTGAAAGAAAGAAGGAGCCCTATAACACACTCCTTTAATTACAAGGACTTTAAAAGGTCATTATTGTAATGTTTCGATCTATGTTACAGATATATGGTATAGATGCATTTGGAATGCCTTGTACAGTTCTGATTGCCCCATCTGGAAACAAAAAGCTGGAGGACTGGGAAAAGTGCAGAAAAGGGCAACCAGAAAGGTCAAGGAGCTGGAACCTCTTCCATTTGAGGAATGGCTAAAGATCACAGGGCTTTTGGGTTTAGAAACAAGATGACTAAGGGAGGACTTGATATATAAAATTATGCTTGGCATAGAGGAAGTACATGCACAAACCTTTTCTCCTACTCCAGTAACACTAGAATTTGAGGGTACTCAAAGAAGTTGATGGGCGAAAGATTCAGGACAGCTAAAAGTTAAGACTTCTCCACTCAAAGGGTAATTGACTTGTAGAACTGACTCCCAAAGGAATGTTATTGTCTTTTCCAGGATAATAATAATATACTTTATTGTCATTGTACATAGTACAATGAAATTAAGGTGCAATCATTCGGTGATCTACAAGCATACTCATATACACTCACACAACCATACTCATATACACTCACACAACCATTAGGGTTCACATTGCAACTTAAACCACCAATGTCACCCAAATTCCAATTCATACAGAATTTAAAGCAATAATAGCTCTCGAATAAAAACTGTTTTTTAATCTGTTTGTCCTTGTTTTGATAGGTCTACAAGTGTCTTTTAGGCATAATAGCCGAATGGAACGTCCATGTTCAGAGGCAGTCTACCTCTGAATTCCTCTTATGAGGGAGGGGAGAAGCAACAGAGAGAGGCTCCCAATGAGAGTCTTCTGGAGGCATCTGATTAGCTGCTGTGGAAAGCAGGAGGCTGGATGAGATGGACTGTTGGCCTGATTCAGCAGGTTTCTTAGTCTTTTTCCATTGTTCAAAGAAAGCACCAAAACAGTTCAAACAACAGCTGCTAATGGTTGATTTGGCCGAGCAGCTCAAGGTCAAGTTTTGAGAGTATAAACTCTTGACAAAATTACAGTGTTCACACTGTAATTTATAATCACATTTTAATCAGAAGGCACGTAG
>NW_015164246.1:147768-153424 GCF_001447785.1 Gekko japonicus
ACATACATTACATTATGGATGACCTTTGTCCATTGCTCTGGTTCAATTATGCCACCCCCCCTCCACTTCTCAGCCCTCTTGACATGGACACATTTGCCTTAATAATCAACTCTGAGATGAAAAATGGAAACAAACTCCATTTGAATTCACAAGTGAAGGACGAGCTACATTTTCCTCTCATGTTTTTCTGTCTGTGAAGTACAAGAAAACTAGCACTTGGGATTCCATTTTAGACTTTAAAGCTAACAACAACAACACATCTTAAATTCCCCACAATGACCTTGACAAAATCTTAATACATTGTTGATGCATTTATCCAAAACGGTCCAGTTTGATTTAATTGGGAGCCTCTGTGGTATTTAGACAGTAGGTCTTTGGCTGGGAAGACCTGAATTCAGTTCCTTCAACTCTCCCCAAGGCATGAGACTCACTCACTGGCAGGCCTGTAGCTAACGCGGGGCACACGGGGCCCGGCCTCCTCGTGTTTCTTCTGAGCCATCTCCCTCCCGGGATGTCCCTGAAGTGCCTCAACTCGCCAACCTGGCTGCCCAACAACTGAGCTCCTTGGACACTCCAGAGAAGTGGAATCCTTCATCCCCAGAGCTACCTTCTGACACCCCCCCCTTTAAACTCAGCCAAATTGCCACCACCGCCTGCCAGCTTTTCTTCCTTACCATCCACCCTCTCTTAACCACAGGACCGGTCTCTGTACTCCAGCCCACGTTTGCCTGCTTTAAAAACCGCCTGCCTCCCCCCTGCCACCCGAGTCCCCCCAACAAGCCCCGCAGGAGTTTTTCTAAGGCAGCCGTGGAGAGCGCGTGTTAGAGGTGCTGAGGGGCAGCCATTAACCTGCACTCTGAGGCACCCTCGCAGCACGCGCTCCCTCCCGGCTTCCGTGACCTTCGTGACTGGAGGCGACGCGCCAGGCGGGGAGGGAGTGGAGGAGGACGCCCACCACCGCTGCCGCCACATCTCTCGACCACCTCCACCCCCACCCACCTCGTCCTCCGGCCTGCGAAGTGGCCGAGCACATGGCCTGCTGCCGGCGGGGGGTTACCTGGAACTTTTGATTAAATTAGCTGCCGCCCCCCCCCCGGTGGCCCCCTCCCAAAAAAGTCCCTAGCTACGGGGCTGCTCACTGGCCTTCAGTAAATGTGTTTTATGCGAGGCTTATGCCTGATTGTGAGCCGCCCTGAGCCGGCGTAGCGGGGAGGGCGGGCTATAAAACAAATTTATAAATAAATAAATAAATAAATAGGTCATAACCTTTCAGCTCTGTCTGCCTCACAAAGTTGTGGTGATATAATGGGATAACTCTGCATTCCATCTCGAATTCTGTGAAATAAAATTTATTTACTTCACTTATAACCCACCTTTCTATCTAATGGGGGCCCAAAGTAGCTTACATCTTTCCCCTCTCATTTTATCTTCACAACAACCCTGGTGAATAGCAACAATGCTTAAACAAGCCATGCTCCCGCTCCTTCCCACAAACCCCATCAGAACTGCCTCTCCAGAGGCCTGAAAGCGTCCCTATACATATAAAATATAAAATGATGTTATTAGTGTTTTTAATACATATAATGAGATTTACATATATAACACAGGTGAACAAATCACACTGAAAAATATGAAGTGTCAAGGATTGGTTTGTGCAAGGAAGAAGTGTAATAAAAATGGGGATTTTCAGGTCAAAGCACCAGGGAACAGAAACTCAAAATCATCTCTAGGCACAATGGAGGGCTTCCCGGCTGTTGGCAGGTAAGAAGGTATGGAAAAAATACTCTTTCAACTGGCTCTCTTTGCCCATGCCCTCACTTTGTGAAGCAACCATGCAGAAAGCAAGATGTCTATCTTTAGGTAGGTAGAGGAATAGGACTCTAATATATGCAACCCACGTCCCAATGCATATTTTAGACGTATGCTGATTGACTTCTCTGGAGGTTTAAAATTAAGTTGCTTCTAAGGCAGTCAAAGCTTTTTCAAGAACTCCTGATGCTGATATTATTAACCTTAGGTATTGAAATTCTGTTAGTGGCACCTGATTTATCTGTGGTACTCACTATCAGCATCTCATTCTTATCCCCAGTCCCTGGAATTTACAACTCCAGGTTTTCTTTTGTTTGTTTTTTTTCCCAGTGAAGGCATCAATAAAAGCAAACTGTACTTTAAACTTCTTCTGTTACTGCTTGCACATTAGGGATGCATTGCAATTTTTATCTGTTTTATTTTTAAGAAGATGTATATTTTCTTTAAAATACGAGAGCCTGGTTTTTCCTCTCACTCTCTGTCTGTCTCTGTTTCTCTCTCTTGTTTTCCAAGCAGAAAGCAAATACCAGTCTTTGAGAAGATAACTTTCATACTTTTCTATTAATGAAAGTAGCCACCTAAGTAAACTATCCCATAACAACCATGAGAAGAAGAAGAAGATCAGAGCGGCTTTCAATCTCCTTCCCTTCCTCTACCCACAACAGATAACCTGTGTGGTAGGTGGGGTTGAGAGAGCGCTGACAGAAACTGCTCTTAGGAGAACAGCTCTGAAAGAGCTTGTAAGTGACCCAAGGTCACCCAACTGGCTTATATAGAGGAGTGGGGAATTAAACCTGGATCTCCAGATTAGAGTCCACCGCTCTTACTACACCAAATTTTCAGATGTGGAATTAACTGAAAATGGGATTAACTAGCACCTGCCTTCCTAAAATGCCATATTGAACAATATATTTTTTTTAACCTTACATATGTTTTAGACAAGGAAAATACCAAAGGGTCAGTGTCGTAGGCATGAAGTCCTTTTTCCTCGCTTTCAGATTTTGAACTACAGTGAATGAGGGGAGCTTACTTGATGATCTAAGGGAGCAAATAAGAAATATATGCCATACAGGTATATGTGCACTAGACCTAGGCATGGGAGTTTGTTTCATTTCCAGTATTAATTGCAAAGGGGACTATTACATTATTGGGTTGTTTCATTATTTCCCATTATTGTTTCTTTCGTTGTTGTTTCATTTTCATAATTCTGTTTGGTTATTACTATGTCCCATCAGTTTCAGTGCCCCCCCCCCGGGGTATGTTCTTTCACAGATTTCCATCCAAACTGGACAGCACTCAGCGGGGCCATAGTATTTACTAAGCATACCCACACTGCCAAAATTCAGACAGAAGGACTACTGTGTCCCCCTGTTGTTGTTGTTCAGTCGCACAGTCGAGTCCGACTCTTCGCGACCCCATGGACCAGCTCCCGCCAGGTCTTCCTGTCTTCCGCCGTCCTCTGAAGTTGGCTCAATTTCATGTTCGTTGCGTCGATGACACTGTCTAACCATCTCCTCCTTTGCCGTCCCCATCTTCTTTGACCTTCAATCTTTCCCAGCATCAGGGTCTTCTCCAGTGAGTGCTCCCTTCTCATTGGGTGGCCAAAGTATTTGAGCTTCAGTTTCATTATCTGGCCTTCCAGGCAACAATGCTTAACATTAAAGTCTATGAGAACATTGATAGGAAAGATTCCAAACTGTAAAGCAGTGCAGCCACTCGGCTCGAAGTACAGTCGTTCAAGAGGCAGACAAGGCAAAGGCATCCGGTGGCACAAGGAGGGGAAAGCATCTGGGTGGGCAGGCAACAGCAGGAGGACCTTGGAGTAGGTTTGTCCAGATGGGGGATAAGGGATGGAGAGCAGGAGGCAAACAAGGGAGTGTAGACTGCAAATCTGGCACCTCAGGCTAGGAGCTGGGAGGAGGTGAGAGGAAGGCAAAGTCCTACCCTGTATTCTTTGGGATACATGAGTATGTAATTCTAGTGGCTACAGCTTACAGTCAAGAAAGTCTGTGGCTGTTTTCCCCTGCCCCCCTTAGGCATACTGCACTCTCTCAATGCCGCTAATTAGGGAAAAGTTGTCTTCTTGTAAAAGTGAAATCAATACAGAAATAATGAAAGAAACCCCCCAAAAAACAAAAGAAATTCATGGCTTATTTCCAGTATAGGCTGATTAGATGGGACTCTTTTTTTTCATTTTCATATTAATTACGAAAAACCCATTATCATCATTATTATTTACTAGTCAAAAGGTCCATTGTGGGACTCAAGACAACGAACGCTAGCTTGGCCGTCCATGCGCAGGTCGCCGTTTCCATCCCCGCCTCCCCCGGCGAACCTAGCCGACCCACCCCCATGTGGTCGAGGCCCCAGTGGGCCAAGGCGCCTGGCCTCGGCCCTCCCCACGCCAGCCCTGCCTGATCGAGGCTCCAGTGGGCCAAGCCGCCCAGGCACGTCCCTCTCCCCACAACAGGCACTAGATCTGCTGGGTGGCCATGGGCCACCATCTACTCCCCCCCTTCCGTATGGTTGAGGCCCCAGCAGGCCAAGGCGCCTGGCCTCACTCTTCCCCCCACCACCCCTGGCCGATCAAGGCTTGCTGGGCTAAGTCGCCTGGGCTCGTCCCTCTCCCCACAATGGGCACCAGCTTGGCTGGCCGGCTACAGGCCCCTGTCTCCTTCCCAGCCCCTCTGCCTCGGTGTAGCTGGACAGCCTCATCCCTCCCCCCTGTGCGGTTGAGGCCACGGCGGGCCAAGCTGCCTGGTGGCATGGCGCTGTCCCCCCTCATCCCCAGACCGCACGGGGGAGGTGTGAGGGAATGGGCCACTGGCACCTCCCTGCTCGGCCACCTCTGGCACCTTTCCAGGCAGTAGGGCGGAGCCAGTGCATGTTGGCCTGGCCATCCTCTTGGCTGGCGGCGGCTCCTGGCTGCCGCGGTTTGGCGGCGGTACCGCTATGGCCCCGTCCAGCGGCTCGAAGAAAAGTGAGGGCAAAAGCCTGGTCACCATCTCTATGGGTGGGACCATGGCCACGGAGGCAGCAACACAGCCAATGGAGAGAGACGCCATGTGAGGGACACACCTGGGCACCAACCAATTCCAGAGTGTGTGGAATCTTCTAGAGAAGTGCCACCACCAAATGGCCTTTATAATATAGGGAGATTAATAACAAAAGACACACATGAGTCTGTTCACCTGTACCTCCTACTTTGAAAATGTTAACGGGACTTTCTATATGATAGCTGTGTGCTCTACCACTGGCTTATGACTTGCTCTCAGTGAGAAGCTAAATGCAGATTTCTGCAGTGGGTTCTGGAAACCATTTTCCATCCTCATATATACATCCTCATATATACACCCACGAAAGCCAGTTGAGAATAGTGGGTAGAGTTTCAGACTAGAATTTGAGAGACTCAAGTTCAAATCATCACTGTGCTGTGGAAGCTCTCTGGGTGACCTTTAGCCAATTACACATGCTCAGCCTTACATACCTCACAGGGTTATTGTGAGGATAAAATGGAGAGGAGAGTTGATGTAAGCTTGTTCAGTTCCCCATTGTGGAGAAAAAATAAATGAAATAATAAATACAACTGAAGAGGGGGGGCAGATAAAAGGTCGATTGGTTGGTATGTGGGAAGGAGAAAGGCAGAAGAGAAAGGTGGGGGCATGGGAGTTGCTAAGAGGAAGAAAAGGGAAATAGTGTGGGGAAGGAGATACAGGGGGAAATGAATTGCCCCATGGCCAACACCACAGAAGTGGGCCATAGTATTCTTAGGCAGAGACTGCCGGGGGTGGGGGAAGGGAGCTCTGAAGATAGGGGGGAGATGAAGGTTGGTTGTTTGGTGGGTGGG
>NW_015164246.1:153473-171711 GCF_001447785.1 Gekko japonicus
AAGGGAAACAGGAAATAGTGGGAGAGGAGAAAATGAGACAGAAAAAATGAGATACCCTCTGCAAATCATTTTGGGTCTCTTGCCTATTATTACTATTTTTCTTTTACCCTGGGATATATATGGTGGGCCTCTTCAGATATTAGTTGAACCCGGAGATTCCATATCAGTTGAAACTGTGAACCAGTTTAGGTATACATACTCATTCTGTCTCTGCCACTGTACCCTTCATGTCAGGAAGAAAGTAATGAGTTGCACTGGCACATTGATTAGAATGCCTGACACCTCTTACATTTTGCTAAGATCAGCACAGCGAGTTCCTATGATAGGACAGCCAGGCTGGAAAATCCTGGTAATTTGGGGTGGTGGGGTGGTGCTTGGGGAGGACAGGGTTTGGGGAGGGACTTCTGGGATATATAATACCACAGGATTTCCCATCCAAAGCAGCCATTTATCCCTGTAGTCTGATGATCAGTTGCCACCCTGGAAGATCTCCAGGGCCTTTGTAACCCATGGCGGAGGAAGTGTGGAAAGTATGGAGGACATGAGTTTGAGACATGCCTTCAGTCTGACTCTTGGGAGCTCTGGGACAGGCAAGTAGTTTCTGAACAAGCCCAAAGGGAAATATATTGCCAAATTTGGTCTAGTATGGTACACCCTCTATGTTCACAGCATTACTTGGTTTACAGTGTTACTTCTAAATAACTTCTACAGTTACAAAAGTGACATCATCGGAACACCACTGGTTGATCTGCCTCTGCAATGCCACTTGGTAAATGTAACACCTGAAAGCGGCCTTCCAAAGGTACAGTGTCATTGACTTTGTAGCTCTCGATGGATTTTACAGGAACACATTTGACTTTTTACGGTTTCCTGCAGTAGTAAACTTTATCCTTGCTGACAGCAGAAGTAATTGCTGTGTGCAGAATAAAATTGATTGCTTAAAAAAGTTGAACTCTCTTCTTTTCTTTTGTTTATATAGTTTAAGGAGTTAGTTTAACCCTGTTCCCCCCCCCTTTAGATCTTAGCTATCAGTGTGGAAAAATAAATACATGTGACTTCCAACAGCAAGTTTCAAAGAAGGGCCAGGCGCAGCTGTGGGACTCCAACAAGGGAAAAAAATTATTCCTGAAGCAGGTGCAAAGGTGGTGTTTTATTTTCTCCATGTACCATCTGTTCTGTTTTCCTTTTCCCTTTTTTCCCTCTAGGTTGAAAATGGCTGGCAGCAAAACCTCCTAACATTATTCGTATGGTGGTGTCAAACGCCATCCTATAATCCACCTGTGATTCACAGCTTCTTTCTGGGAATAGAATACACTGGCCAAAAAGTCACTAGAGGATCATTACTCCAACTCAATAGGTAGAAAGGGGGAAAGGCACATTTTCCCCAGTTGTGTGGCGTAGGCCGGTATAGGAATGGGCATGAACTGGCTCATGAAGTAAAGATTGTCATGAATCTGGCTGGTTCATGATTTGCGAAGCAATATTTGTGGAAGGATGTGGGCACGAACATTCCATGAACTTTGGTGTTGTTCTTAGTGGTTTGTGGTGGTTCATGAATTTTCAGACACTCTCCGCTCAACTGTCTCCGAGAGCCAGTGTGGTGTAGTGATTAAGAGTGGTGGACTTGAATCTGGAGAACTGGGTTTGATTCCCCACTCTTCCCATAACTCTGAGATCACTGATTTGGTGGCTAAATTTCTATGTTGTGCCACTAAGAGGAGAGGAATGTTTCAACTCCAGCAATGAAGGTTGTACCCTTTATCCCTTGATGATCTATGTTTTGTTGTGATGCCAATAAAGGTAGCTGAAGATGATGATGATTCCCCACTTCTCGACATGAAGCCAGCTGGGTGACCTTGGGTCAGTCACAATTTTCTCAAAGCGCTCTCAGCCCCACCTACTTCACAGGGTGTCTGTTGTGGGGACAGGAAGGGAAGGTGATCGTACGCCACTCTGAGACTCTTCTCAGTGGGTAGTGAAAAGCTGGGTATAAAAACCAACTCTTCTTCTTCTTCTGAATTCCACTAGCCTGGTGGAGCTGGGGCGTTTGTCAAGCTGTCATGGAGCTACATTGGGGAGCCCTGCCAGAAGTCTTGTCATGTCTGCCTTTCTTTCATTCTAAATCTGCCTTTGGAGAATTGTGGACGGAGCTATTCCGCCAAGCATTTAACAACCCAGACTAAGCATGATAGCACTTTATAGTTGCCACCATGGATATGTTGTACTGAGTGTAAATTACGATTTTATTGTACTGTTATAGATTGTTTTAGAGGTATTGTTTTATTGGTTTTAATGTTGTAAGCCGCCCTGAGCCGCTTCGGCAGGAGGGTGGGATAAAAATCAAATAAATAAATAAATAAATAAATAAATAAATAAATAAATAAACCTGACAGGTATTTTCACTGCAGAGCAGAAGAATACACTGCAGTGTTTCAGCCCTTGGGGGGAGGCTGTGAGTGTTCTGGGCATGCTTTTCTTGCTTGTTTGGTGTGGCCGGGGTACTCACCAAGTCACCGTGGGTTTACTTTGGGGAGCCCCTGATGGAACTCTGGGGATGTCTGCCTTCCTGTCCTTCAGACTTGCCTTTGGAGACTTGGGGGGGGGCTTGCCTTGCTTCCACTGTTTGGTGGGAGGGGACGGCCGAAGTTATGTTTCCCTATGAGTTTGGTGTCACTGGCTTGTTCCTGAGCCATTCCATAGACTCCTGTAACTGCAGCTGTCTTTTCCAGAGTGAGCACTGGAGAGACCTTTTGGGGGGTCCGTAACTGGGACCCCAGAAATGTAATCCACCCCCAACTTGGAGAGATTGTAGGGGAGAGGGTGGCAGGGTGAGGTTCCCTGCATGTTTGGTATGTGTAGCTTGCAGGGGGTCCATTCTCTGACACTTTTGAACCTGTGCCTGTCATTTCCCCCAAAAGCACTTTCCTGGCTTGACCTTAGTCCAGTTGGGTTTGCAGTACCACAGTGGCAATGGTTCTGCTGGGCTTGCAGAAATGCTCCCCTTCCCTCAGTTTCTGCTGCTGAGTTTCTCTGGGACTTTGATTCGGTTTTTCTGAGCTTCTATTGCCTTGCCTTTTGGGGGGGCTGTTTTTCCCCTTTCATTGGAAACAATGGAAGATAGAGACATCTTCTTTGGGGGGTTGTAACTCTGGCCCCATAAATCCAATCCTTACCAAACTTGGAGGACTAGTAGAGGAGATCCAGAGATCCCATGTGAGTTTAGTGTCTCTAGCTTGCACAGATCCATTCTATACACTTCTGAATTTCCTGTCATTTCCCCAGAAAGCACATTCCTTGGGGAACCTTCTTTGGGGAGCTGTAACTCAGACCCCATAAATCCAACTGTCACCAAATTTAGATGGTAGGTAGAGGAGAGTCAGCTGGAGATCCCCTGTGAGTTTGGTGTCTCTAGCATGCTGGTGGAGGGAGTGATCTACCACATCAAAAACCTCACAAACTGAACCAGAATACTTCTAACCCACTCTTCTGCATAAAATATGGAGTCAAAGCAGCTTACAATGTACAAAAGACAATCAAATTTCAGAGACTGTGCCATGAGACAATGTCACAATTATCAATTGCCATTAGCAAATTACCTCATAAGGCAGAGCAGGTGGAAACAGCTCAGCCCTTGACGGAGCAGTCTCTCCCCAGGCAGGCACAAACTTCCTTCCGTCCTTCAAGACAGTAGCTTCTGTTATAGACCCAGGAGATGGAGGAGAGAAGAAACAGAGCAGGTGGAAATAGCTCCAGTTTCTGATACTCAACTGACAGGTCCTTATGCAGGAACCAAATAACCTTAAAATCCAACATTAGCCACCTTTGTCAGAATTAGTACTCGGAGAGGTCGAGAAGAAGAAGAGATTGGATTTATGCCCAGCCCTTCACTACCCAAAGGAGTCTCAGGGAGGCTTACAATCCCTTTCCCTCCCCCCTCCCCACAACAGACACCCTGTGAAGTTGGTGGGGCTGAGAGAGCTCTTTCAAGAACTGCCCTTGAGAGAACAGCTCTGAAAGAATTTATGACTGACACAAGGTCACCACAGCAGCTGCATGTGGAGGAGTGGGGAATCAAACCCAGTTCTCCCAGATCAGAGTCTGTGCTCTTAAACACTACAGACAAACTGGTAGTTTGTGAAACAGTCTGAGTAGGTAACCCTATAGACCAAATGTTTATGTGCCACCAAGTCACTTCCAACTTATGGTGACCATACGAATTAATAACCTCCAAAAGGTCCCATCATTAACAGCCTTCTTCTGATCTTCCAAATTGAGGGTGGGTGGGTGGGTGGACGGACGGTCGGACGGACGGACGGACAGACAGACAGACAGACAGACAGACAGACAGACAGACAGATAGATGGGAGAAAGAGGGGGGAGAGAGAGATGGGAAAGAGATGATAAATTTTTCTCTGAGTAGTTGGAAGGATAAGGGAAATAATATATGTGTGAGGGTTTGTGAACAATTTCAGTAGATGTATAAATGTCAAGTATTGTTTTTTACATGAGCCCAGCAATCCCTAGTTCAGATCTTGTTTCTGCCACGAATTTAGCAAGTGGCCTTAGGCAAGCTATTCTCTCTCAGCCTCATTCTACCCCTATCGGCAATAATATTTAAATATCTGGGAAGACAGTTCAAAGGATTACCAAAATAATGTATGTGAATCACTCGGGAAATTCTAAAATAGTATAAACAGTCATAGTTGTCATCATCATCATCATCATCCCTGGCAACAGCTACCACATGGAAAATATTCCATGCTGTACTCAATGCTCCCATAATCAAAATCAATGTTAAATCAATCAATCTTTCACCTTTAAGTGTGAATCACTACAGTTTTTCTAAGCTTGTATTACTGTGAAAACCAGTTTGTTTGAGAAACTCAGGAACTGGTTCCTTTGATGATGGCTAGTGTATAAGTATTCTATTCTATTCTATTTGTGCTCCTTTCCCCCCAAGCATGGTCAGGCTTCAAGTCCTTGCAATTTACTTCTCTGCTCTAAAATTGAGCTTGCTGGTTGTGTATCACCCAAGACCTGAGCTTGAGGGCAACTTGCACTCACACAAAATAAATGTTGGCCAATGTCATCTGTAATCCCCAACATGCCAGGTGCTTGACTTCAGTCCACCCAAACAGTACCTTCTTGCTCTGTTTATCATGAGGCTGTGGTTTTCCTGCCTTCAAGATACTGTTCATTGATCAAGGCCTAGAAGAGTCCCAAGTTCAATAGGATAGATGGTACCTTGGCAGAGTGATGCTCTTCTTGTATGACTGTCAGCAGATGATAGAAATTTTATCACGGGATGTGGCGACACCACTCAGATCCCCATAATTGTATTAAGCAATAGCACAAATGGTCTCAGTAGGCTGAATAGATGACATATTTACATGAATGGCAAATATTATCTGCCTCATCTAAATTAATACTGAGCGGAATTGGGAGCCTAACCAGGCAGAAGCCTGAGCTGGCCACATTGATCATGTCCCAATCACACCTTTGCTTGGGAGAGAAGGAGGGAAGAAAACATGAAGAGGCTTGTTAGATTGTCTCAGCCATTTTTCACAAGTTATGGCAGAATCTAAAGGCCATTTCATTCCATTTCTTACTATCTCATTTTAACCTTTCCCTTCCTCCAAGAACCTCAAGGCTGCATGCAGCATTCTCCTTTTCTCCATTTTATCCTGACAAGAATCCTCAGAGGTAAGTTAAGCCAAGAGAGTTGGGTGAATCCTACCCCTGTCCTGCTACTCCACTAAGCAAAGTTTGAAGGTCTAAGGCGCATTCCTCCAACTTCAGTAGCTCTTCTGTTAGGTGAAAGAAGAAGAGATTGGATTTATACCCCGCCCTTCACTACCCAAAGGTGTCTCAGAGCGGCTTACAAACTCCTTTCCCTTCCCCTCCCCACAACAGGCACCCTGTGAGGTAGGTGGGGCTGAGAGCTCTTGACAGAAACTGCTCTTTTTCAAGGACAGCTCTTATCAGAACTACGGCTTGCCCAAGGTCATCCAGCCAGGTGCAAGTGGAGGAGTGGGGAATCAAACCTGGTTCTACCAGTTTAAAGTCCACATACTTAACCACTACACCACACTGGAGGAAGGACCATTAGGCTGAAGGAAGTATTGGAAGAATGTTGGATTCACACCACTGAGACTGGCCAAGGGTTACTGAGAGAGTTTGGTTGAACAGGGGTTTGTGTACAGGTCTTCCTAATGCAAGGCCAATATAACATAGGTTTGCCAGGTTCCTTCAGGTAATCAATGGGGGGCAACGCCAGCAATGGAGGAAGGCCTAGGCCAGCACTGCAGCAATGTTGCCAGTGGCATCACTTCCAACATACACCAGAAATGCCATGTCACCAGTGACACAGGGATGCTGTGAAATTTGGGCAAAAATTCCAGAGTTTTTGCCCAAATACCAACCATCCTGGTTGCTGGCTACAGGATGACCAACATACAACAAGTACCATGCACAGATGATTATAAAGTATAGGTAAAGGTTCCCTTGCTCGAAAGCCAGTCAAATCCGACTCTAGGGTTGTGGTGCTCATCTCCGTTTCAAAGCCGAGAAGCCAGCACTGTCCGAAGACGTTTCCTTGGTCATGTGGCCGGCATGACTAAACACCGAGGCGCACGGAACGCTGTTACCTTCCTACTGAAGTGGTACCTATTTATCTACTTGCAATTTCTTGCTTTCGAACTGCTAGTTTGGCAGGAGCTGGAACCAGAGACGGGAGCTCACTCCATCATGCGGCACCCGGGTCTCGAACTGCTGAACTACCGACCTTCCACAGCCTGCAGTTCAGCGTCTTAACCACTTGAGCCACCACAGCTCCTACAGATGATTATAACATATCATAAATAATTTTATATTTTTTGAAAAATATTTTTACAATAATTTCTACATATATAATTAATCATCTTAATCACAATTCACAATATCAAGTGCATGCTGGAAGTAACATCACCGAGTCACCTGCCTAGACCATCCTCTTATAACTAGTAAGTTCCCCTGCCAGCCGGGGCCTGTAGACAGGGTATCCCCACTCCTGTCGGAGGCCTGGCAACCCCACTATACTAACCATTGCATCACACTGATTCTCTACACTTTTAGGTATAATATCGAAAATTAACAACTTTTTCTTTAAAAAATATTGGGGCCTGGGTAGGGAAGAGAAGAATCTGGCAAACCAGTACATAATTGGCTGGGCAAGGATGGAACCATTGCGAAATCCAGCAGACTGTGGGTGGGCCATGGCAGATTCTGATGTTTTATTGCACATATCAAGGTGTCTAATACTGAGTGATACCACTGGTCTATTTAGCATAGGGTTGCTGATTCTGACTAGCAGCAGTTCTCTGGGAACCCAGATAGTGAAATAGTGTTTCTATAACTGGAGAGACTAGGGGTTGCACCTGGGTCCTGTTGTATTCAAAGTATGTGCTCTGCCACTAAATCATTCCTCACATGTAGGGGTCATTTCATAGAAAAAGAGCTGTAGGAGCTCATTAGCATACCTAATAGGCTATTAGCATAACAGCTCATTAGCATATGCCATGCCCCCTGATATCACCGGAAGTGATGTCAGAAGAGGAAGCAAAAGGGGGGAGGCATCATCAAAAGCCTCCCATCCCCTTCCCCAGGCGGGCTGGGGGGGAGGAAGTGAAGAGAGAAGGGGTTTAAACTTTAAACCCCTTCTCTCTAGAGTCGTGCCACAGTGGTGGTGTGATCTTTCCATTATATTCTATGGGGCCATAGAATACAATGGAAAGATCACACCGCTACTGCGGTGCAACTCAAGAGAGAAGGAGTTTGGGGGCGGGAGCGGGGAACTGGGGGCGGGGCTTGCCCCACCGCCATTTGTGCCTTCTCCTGGGCTGCTCCAGCGTGCTTCGGCCTCAAATGACCCCTGCCCCCATTTATGGTGGAACATAATAAAATCTAGAATCTGCTGTAGAAAGAGGCTTGCCAAAGAAAGTCCAGGTCTCGAGAGAGCTCTCTCAGGCCCAGGTACACCATCATCATTATAACTTTATTATTTTAATATTATAATTATTTTCCAAGTAAGCGGATTTTCCTGTTTTTCAGATCCCAGTACGTGTTACCTGATACAATGCCATTTTACTGGTAAAATATTTGTTAGTTAGCAATCCTACCAATGGTTTTAAATGTACACATCAGAACATAGTGTGATTGCAACAAGCATGTGTTTGTAAACACTCAGCTGAGAGCCAGGATTTGTGTCTGCTTCCTGCCGACTGTATTCTGAGTGCCAAAATTGAATATAATGTTGTGATAAAGCCCTAACAATATGCATTAAAACACTGTAAACGTTTAACCTGAATCCCCGTTGAACTGGAACATGAATCTGTGGCACAGTTTTTGGCTTTCTTTTCATAACTCCACAGTTTCAGAATACATGGGGAAATTCATCTTGGAATCTTTCAGCCGTGTTTCTCAAAAGCCCTACTACTCAAATAGTAACTGTCATCCTGGAAACACAAAGAAGTCAGTGCCAAATTTCCTACTACAGCCTAAACCTCACAAAGCAGTCTTCCTTATCAAGAATAATACCGAAAGAGTAACAGTGTATCAGTGGTAAAGTCATGCATAATGTTTGGTTAACAAAGTTCATGTATTTCCCATGTTCCGTTTTGACAAGCATGTTCTGGGGGGTTCCCTGCTGGGAATTAAATTCCATGTTGCATGGGGGTCTGATCTGAATTAGGACCATGGTGCATGACGTAGGGTTGCCAGCTCCCAGCTGGAAAATACCTGAAGATTTTGGGGGTGGAGCCTAAAGGAAGATCCGGTTGGAGGAGGGGAGGGATTTCAATGAAGTATAAAGCCATAGGGTCCACCTTCTGAAATGGCCATTTTCTCCAGGTGAACTGATCTCTGTCACCTGGAGATCAGTTGTGATCCCAGATCTCCAGGCACCACCTGGAGATTGAGGAGGGGGCTTAGGCATCCTTCTTATCTGTTTGCCAAATTTATAATGCTGGTGGGGAGCCAGTATTTGCCCAACTTTGGAGACTTATATGTGCTGATGGCTTAAGCCCTTCTCCCCACCCATCAGAGCCTCAATTGTAATTGGGCCCACATGTGCCTCTACATTAAGTTCCTGGGGAGAACTTCTAGCACACCTCTGATAGAAACTCGTTGTAGCCACCACAGGAACTTTGTAACATTCATATGTCTGTGCAGAACACTTGCCCTGCGTGCAACAGATGTTCCAAATGGGTGTCAAAGTTCATGTAATAAGTTGCCAGATATTGAAATAAGTGGAGATTATGTAATGTTTTGTTTTCAGTAACAGTTATGTATCCCAGTAGAGAGCCAGTTTGGTGTAGTTGTTAGGAGTGCAGACTCTAATCTGAAACAATTGGGTTTGATTCCCTACTCCTCCACATGCAGCTGCTGGTGTGACCTTGGGTCAGTCATGGCTCTCTCAGAGCTGTTCTGTCAAGAGCAGTTCTCGAGAGAGCTCTCTCAGGCCCACCTACCTCACAGGGTGTCTGTTGCAGGGAGGGGAAGGGAAAGGGATTGTAAACCACTCTGAGACTCCTTTGGGTAGTGAAGGGTGGGGCATAAATCCAATCTCTTCTTCTCCTCCTCCTAGATGAAAAGTCAGATAGCACTCCCACCTACCCACCCCAAATATCCAGGGCAGCAAGTCAAGTTAAAGCAGCACTACTGCAGCTTCTCACTGGCCCTGTGCCTGCAGCCTAGCACAATACGACCATTAGCAATTGAATACTGCTTGTATGGGAGGAGAGAATCAGATGTGTTATTCTGGTTAGCTGCTGCTAATTGGACTGCAGCATCTAGCAAGTGCTTTGCACAATTGCATCTGAACTAATTTAGCAGAGAACAGCAGGAGAAGTCTTTCCCAGCAGTGAGAATTTGGAATTTTAGCAGGGATGACCTTAAAAAGCCAGAACCAATTTCCCCACATCCTGCCAACTGCTCCCAACAGCTCCACGGTTATCCTTTTAACTTGTTTTCCTGTTACATATACCCTTACAAGATTGTGGGTTTCCCTTTCTCTCTCTGAAGCACTGAATCCTAGGGTGCAGCATGGAATTAGGAACTAGCCCCAGGTACAAGAAAAGATGAGCTAGTTCACTGGTAGCTATTTGTAGAAATATTGATAATATCCTATGAATAATTTTAACACGGACGAGTATGGCACGTTCCATTCAAGCAGATTTCTCACTGCTTGAATTGGGTTGCTTGCTAATTCCAAGAGCATTTGCAAACACTTGAAAAGCCATGAGAGAGTTCTAAATGGGTTCACTGTTTTGTGCATAAGAATCCTTGTGATGTCAGCTGCGTATTGTAGTTCAGAACTGGGGAAAGGCAATGCATAGCCCTGGCAACTGTACAGTACTCCCTCTCTGACTAATCAACATAATGGCTTTCTGCATACCCCCATATTTGCCAGCATGGATCACCATATGAAGGACAAAGAGACAGCAGCACTTCCTAAGGTAGTCATCTGCCTATGGAAAAGTAATTCCCCACAACCAGGGCTTTTTTTGTAGAAAAAGCCCAGCAGGAACCTATTAGCATAATAGACCACACCCCTGATAGCACATCTCATTAGCATATTAGGCCACACCCCCATGTTACCAGAAGTGTGGTCATCCAGCCACACCCACCTTTTGCTTCTTATCCTGTTTACCCTGTTTGTTGTCAAAACCCAGGGCTTTTTTTTGTAGCAGGGACTCCTTTGCATGTTAGGCCACACACCTTAATGTAGCCAATCCTAATGCATTTCTGCTGTTGGGTGTGGCCTGTTATGCTAATGAGCTCCTGCTGGGCGTGGCCAACTCAGGAGCCAACCGGAACTCCGTTCCTGTGCGTTCCTGCCCAAAAATAGCCCTGCCCACAACATCTTTAGAGGGTAGGGTAGCCAACTTCCTGGTGGCACCTGAAGATCTCCTGCTATTACAATTGGTCTCCAAGGCAATAGAGATCAGTTCCCTTGGAGAGAATGGCTGCTTTGGAGGGTGGACTCAATGGCATTGTACCCTTCTGAGGTCCCTCCCCAAACCCCACCCTCCTCAGTCTCCACCTCAAACTTCTCCAGGTATTTCCCAACTCAGAGCTGGCAACCCTATTACAGGGGGTGTTAAGAGGAATCTGGTCAAAAGTGAATGAACATTAGGATAAGTTCACAACATGGATTGAGCTACTTCCTTCTTCCAATCACATGCTGACACTAAAGGAACTGAGGAAAGGCAAACAGAAGCATTATGATTGCAGCTTATGGAAATATGGTGTTTCTAAGGGTGGGCGAGAGAGAGGGGAGATACAATAGTTCTGTTCATTTTCGGCTGTTGGGCAAGAATAGTAATTGACAAGGGCACAGGAATACACAAAGAATGTCAACAAAGGTATGTCTTCAGCCTAATGCACATGTGTTGTGGCTGCCAGTACTTCACATGATAATTTATTTATGTGGAGCCATTAGCCACCTGTTTCTGGAGATATTGTCCACACATGTAGTGGCCTGGAGAAAGGATTCCCAAGGCATGACATGAGCCACCACTACACAAAGAGGAGCTTCCATGCGGTGGCATTTTAAATAGCTTCCCGATTGTTGCTTCTTTGTGTGCCTCTAAGGAATCAACAATTGGGAAGCTATTTAAAACTGTAGGCACTATTTAATTGGGGACTGGGAAGCTATTTAAAACTGTAGAATGAAAGCCACTAATTCATATCCATCTGCCAGAAGGCTGAATCATCCACCTACAATTTATAGATGTGATCTTAACTGAAGCATTAAAATCCAGGGTATGAAGGCAATACATGACAAAAGGTCAACAGCAGAGTCAATAGCCCCCCAAAGAGTCTACTAAGCAAACTAAGACATATGTATTTGATGCTTCCGATCACATGAAAGTTTCAGAAAGCCACTGTGCACTTTATACTTTTATGTAGATATCTAAGATGATGGGATCATTCCTCTAAAACTCTGGCTTGTGAATGGAACTAAATGTGTTTGCAAACATGTCTCATGTATCAGTACATTTGTCAGGGAACCCAGATTGGCTATGATACCCTATTGAGTGCAATTTTAGTGACAATCCTGTTTTACTGCCACATATTGTGAGAATCTGCCCTTTGCCTCTCTATACAACCTAAATTACATAAACCAATACATTAAAAGATAGATAGATAGATAGATAGATAGATAGATAGATAGATAGATAGATTAGATAGATAGATTAGATAGATAGATAGATTAGATATAGATAGATTAGATGATAGATAGATGATAGATGATAGATAGATGATAGATAGATAGATAGATAGATAGATAGATAGATAGATAGATAGATAGATAGATAGATAGATAGATAGATGTATACTTTATATACATAAAAAGATAGACAGGTAAATTATTGTTGTTGTTCAGTCGCACAGTCGAGTCCGACTCTTCGCGACCCCATGGACCAGCTCCCGCCAGGCCCTCCTGTCTTCCTTCTGTCTTCCGCCGTAAATGATAGGTAGATGTATACTTTAAGTACAATCAAGTTCCAGATCTAGCAACATTTGTCCACTCTACAACTGTGCCACTTTTACTTTAAGCACTGTTTACATTTGTTTATGTTCTGTGTGCAACTACAGAATCTTGGTAGGAGACCACATAGAACCCGTCTTATTTTATCCTTCAGGAATATAAGCTGATGCAATGCAGTGCTCCTCTCCCCCATCTCATTATGGAATCTATGACAATTAAGACACATAGGAAGTTCCCGCTCCGCATTTGCAAGTTGCAACCCCAGTGTTGCCCCAGGTTCTGGGAGGACCAACACTGATGTAGTGAGGATGGCTCCCATTCTACAAAAAATAGAAGGTCTAGTTCAGTTGTATCCACTCTCTCGTAAGTAAGTCTGGGTCCAAGACATGTGCAGAGAGAGGATCCTCTAGAGAAGAATTTATAGCAAATTCTACAATTTCTTCCCCTTGCCCCCATGTCCCCCAAGGATTCTTGAGATCAGACACAGATTGCCCCCCTGGACTATGGAGTCTGCAGAAATTGTTTGGAGGGGTTTTCCCACTAATTATAACTGCTTTATGTGTGATGCAGATCCCCAAATTTAGGATTCCAGGGAGGTGTCCCCTTGTGAACATATATGATCCTCAAGTGGATTTTCCAATGATCTCTTAAATTTTGTCATGGGAAAAATCTTCAGTGATTTTTGCTAAGGAATCTGGGCAGATATTTCCACCAATATGAGTGGATTGGCTGGTCTTGCTCGTGTCTTTCTGTTGTACTTCTTCCTCCCTCATCTCAGTCCCATCCTCCTGTCCATCAAGACTAGTGGAGTAGAAGAGGTAAACTATTCTGTACTGAATAGAGTTGCCACCAAATTGCCCTTCAAGATCAATTGTACCAATTTTCATTAAGAAACCCTCGCTACACATCTTCTTCCACTTACAGCTGAAGCAACTTGTAGCCTGAAATTGGCTTTTGCTTTTTTTATCACCAATTATCTACACAGCGTCTTATAAGAAAGTTAAGTTCCGATTGATTTTAGGGATTTTAGTTTTTACTGCAGTATCTATATTGTCAATTCATAACTTTAAAATTTTATAGCCTTTAAGATGAGGGCGAGTGAAGTCATCTCCAATAGAAGACCATTTATTTGGTAGGATGGGAGGTTTGTGAAAAGACAAGGCATTGTTCAGGAAGGTAATGAGTATCTGCATATGGTTCTGGGGGGCTGATTTTTTTACTGACACCTTTCAGTGACACTAGCAATGTAAATCTCAGCTGTTTTACTGACAAATGAGAGTTAGTAATATGCATTTCGATTTCTTTGAATTATGCCATATCATTTACTTCAAAATGATGCTGTGAATATTAAATCCTTCATCTCAAGCTGTGGGTGCTTAAGATCAATTTCACACTTACCACCATGATTGATTCTTACTAAAAATGTCTCCAAATAATTTTGTACACCAACAAATTTTTGCAAAAATATTTCTCGAGTGCAATCACCATCAAAAACTCCAGCACATGCAAAACATATTTTCATGGCAATACTAAAATATATGAGGGAAGCTTGTAGCTGCATATGGAATATAGCTAATGAAATCATGAGATGATCAAACAGAATATTTTGCACTATGAAGAGGTCTATATTTTTGGCAAGTATGTAAAAAAGGTTCAGTACAAATATACTACTACTGTAGAGAACACTGTGATACATAAACACTCACCATATTTCAGGAAGGATTTGCCCCTTGTCTAATAACTAGGAATGGGCACAAACTAACTGACGAACTAAGGTTCATCACAAATTTGGGCTGGTTCTTGTTTTGTAAAGTGATTTTTGCAAACTGAAGAACCACCACCAACTTCCATGAATTTTGGTGCAATTTGTGGTGGTTCATGGCAATTCATGAGGAGCAGAATGCATGGGTTTACCCCTGCTTTCTGCTCTTCACAAAAAAAAGCTGTTTGGAAACCCTTGCTTTCTGCTCCCCATGAAAAGCTGCAGGGAGCAGAAAGCAGGTTTTAAATGGCTCAGAGCCATTTAAACCAAACAGCTGAGAGGTGATTCCACCACTCAGCTGTTTGGAAACCCCTGCCTTCAGGGTTTAAACTTTAAATGGCCCACGAACCAACACAATCCTGGTCTGTTCACAAACCAACCTCCCAGTTCATATGGGTTTGTAGTTCGGTTCATGGTTCAGGCATGAACCACAAACCAAACTGCACCACAAAAATGTGGTTCATGCCCATCACTACTAATAACCCATAGAGAGCACACACCTAGAGAGTCAAGCAGGAATTCAAGCTTGCCATAAATGGAGCCACAAATCCTTCCAATCTGGTTTGGAAAAGTCACATATCTCTGGCTTGTGATACTTATGGAATCCTTGGATTGGGAGGTTCCTTCTTAGACCATTTCAGCCTGTGGCAGCTAGAGACACCTTTGCCCACCTCACCCTTCTGTGACATTAGAGCAACTATGATTATTATTATGGCATCCCAGACCACTGCTAATCAGTTCATTCATTACAGTATAAACTTGCAGATAGAATGGAATGTAGAATGTTATGCCAATGGTTCAGTGAAAAGAAGACAAGCTTAAAGTTGAAGCTAACTAAAATGATCACAGACACAAAAACCCTTTAACAAAGGAAACCAATCCCCTGTCCTCTAGAATGTTTTTTAAATACGAGAAGTAGCAATACTTAGAGTTCCTCACAGGTAGGAATTTATAATATCATGTTGAGTCCTATGGCAGACCTGAAGATCCAGAGAATGACCAAAAATAAGGTGAGTTCCTCGTTCCTTGGCCCTACTGGGTTCAAACTCAAAATTCTTGGTGATGAGCCTTAAGTTTAATGATGAACCTTAAAATATTTCTTTTCTGTCTAAGAGGGAATTTTAGGGGAAAGTAGAATTGCAGGGGTTTTTTTTAAGGTGAAAAAACAAAAAAAACCATTTGATGATCAACACTTTTTTTTGCACAATATGACAGTTTTTGAGAGTACAGAGAGATTATATAAAGAAAGCCATGAATAACTGCGTTTGAAGGATTTCCTTTTAACTAAGCCTTCAAATGTTGATGTATTTTCGGCTCAGAAAGTAGTGAGCTTGGCAAAACCTCTACATTAATACAAGCCTGAAGTGCTCAGGCACAGTTACTGCGAACTTCATAATGAAAGAAGAAGGGGCATTTCTAAAATATAAGCCAAGTATATTCTCTGCTGTCCTCTTAACTTGTTTTTTATCTTTCCAGGCAAATTTGTTCTATATTCATTATATCTTTGGATAGAGCAAAGGTCTCCATCAGGGTGCCCACATGTGCCATGCTGCTTGCCAATACATTTCCTGGTGCCAGCCAAGTCTTTTAAGAAAATGGATGGGGCCAGGTGGGGATACTGCCCAGCAGGACTTCCAATTGCCCCTTGGAGGTGTGACTGGCTGGACAGATTAAAATACTGAGGAAGGCTTCGTCATCTAACCTAACCTAACTTGAACTGACACTCCACTTCAGTCTAGGGTTGCCAGGTTACTCCAGGCAACTTGCAGGGGATGGGAGGGCACTTACCAGGAGAAAGAGGAATGCCCAGGCCATGTTGCTGGTGTTGCACAGGAAGTGACATCATCACACTAGTGACATCCAGGAGATGCCCTGGTATTTGGGCAAAACTCTATGGTAGAAACAGTTTTTACCATAGAGTTTTCCCCCCAAAATACCAGAGCATTGCCCAGACATTGCTGGCATAGTGACATCACTTCCTGTGCAACATGAACAACATGGCCTGAACCTTCCTCTTTCTCCTGGTAAGTCCTCACTAGCCAGTTGATTGGCAGCTGGGGGGCAGGATCTAGCGGCAGGGGACCATCCCCCACCTCCACCATGGGATCTGGCAACCCTACTTCTATCAGTGTGTGTGTGTGTGTTTCAGTAACTTAGGATATTTTCATTACTCAGAACTAGCTCTCATTAAAGAAAAGGCTGGCAACCCCTGCTCTTTAATGATGTCATACTTTCTACTAGCGATAGGGCCAGATTCTGCATCAATCAGAATCTGGGGTAGAAGCATTTCCCAGTCAAGCCTAGGACCTGTTGTTGAACATCAGAAGGACTGATCGACCTGCGCATTCATATATGGCTGCAAAATATACCGCACAGTTATTCTCACTCTCTTTGTGAATGGGAAATGCATCCATTTGTATGAAACTGCAGGGTGCAGAGCAGCCTTTCCTTAGATATGCTCAGCTTTCTCATACATGAGCTTTATTTATATTGTAAGCCACCTTGGGTTCAGCATGGGGGAAAGGCAGCTAACAAATGTGTTAGGTAAATAAATGAGCAAAGTTACTTCCAGGAAAGGCAATCATTTCCCCGATGGAATATGTGACCAACAGCACAGTCTTAAGCAGAGTTGAATCCTTATAAGAACATGGACTTCAATTGATTTATAATAATAACTAGGAATAAGGCCCATTGTGTAAATAAATACAATGAGCTCTAGAAAGAGGCTCTGGGTGGGTGTCCTGGCCTTGGGCACTCAGCGTCAATTTGCTGTGCTGACCTCAGCAGGGTGTAATGACACAAAGCTTACAATTTTCTCCAGGGGAACTGATCGCTACCATCTGAAGAGCAGTTGTAATTCTGAGTGATCTCCAGCCCTCCCCTGGAGATTGGCAACAATGGTTCCCCAGGAGGAAATGGCTGGTTTGGAGGGTGGACTCTATGGCATTGTACCTGTCTGAGGTCCCACCCCTCCTCAAACCCCACCCTCTTCAGGCTCCACCCCTCAAATATCCGGAAATCCCCAGCCTTGAGTTGTCAATCCTATCTCCTTCCCAGCCAACCATCAACCTACCTTTATGTGCCCCTCTGACTTCAGCTTTCCATCTCCTCCCCCCTCCCTTCTGGAGAGCAGTTGTAATTCTGAGTGATCTCCAGCCCTCCCCTGGAGATTGGCAACAATTGTTTCCCAGGAGAAAATGGCTGGTTTGGAGGGTGGAGTTTATGGCACTGTACCTGTCTGAGGTCCCACCCCCTCCTCAAACCCCCTTTCCAGGCTCCATCCCTCAAGTCTCCAGGAATTTCCATACCTAAAGTTGGCAACTATCTCCTCCCCTCTCAGCAGCCTCTTCCTAGGCTAAGTTCTGTCTTTCTCATTAGTGGCCCCGGTCACACTGGGGGAAAAGGTGTGGCTGAAGTGCGGCTTTTTTGAGCCGCATCAAAAGAGAAACGCGGCGGTGGGATCAAACAGATCCCCCAAGCCGCCATGCAGTTGCTCCCCGGCATGATCAAATGCTGGGGGGAAGCCGCAGATGGGTGAGTGAGGCGAGCCCGCTGCGCATGTGTGCACCTGTGCAGTTTGGCAGGGGGCCTCGCATGCTGCCAGAGATGGGCGCGCCGGCGATCCCACAGCCGCCCCTGCTGCGGATTTTCTGGTAAGTAGTGTTTTGTAGGGCTTGTTTTGATCCGCAACTTCGGCCGCAAGAGACGGATCGGGGACGGGTATGCGCCGCTTCCCAGGATGTTGTGGTGTGATCATGCCGGCTTAATGCGCCCTGAGCCTTCCCTCTCGTGGATCAAAGCCTCCCGTGTGACCGGAGTCAGTGGGAGTACTTCATTCTCCTCTTCCGCTTTGTGATCTGTACAGCAACCCTGCAAGGTAGGTTAGGCAGAAAGTCTGGGGCTGGTCCAAAATCACCCAAGCAGCTTCCATAGGGACGGTCCTG
>NW_015164246.1:172176-183487 GCF_001447785.1 Gekko japonicus
TGTGGCATGGTTGTGTTATTGGGTTTGTTTCTTTTGAAGGGGAAGTGATGTGTTGTGAGTGAGGACATATTTTACCTCAGAATACACCAGGCCGCATATGCAACTGAGAGTTCCAACTGTCTCGTGGGAGGGGGAGTTTGAAGTGCAGAATGGAGTGAAGTCCAATCAGCTTCCATATGCAAATGACCTTGAAACGCAGGCCCAATCAGGGAAAAGTGGCCTAGGCTGCAGTGGGTGGGAGAAAACTCAGGCAACGCAGCCAGTAGATAGAGACACATCACGGAGACAACTGATTTTGGAGTGAATGGAATCTTGCAAGACGAAAATGCTTTTATCATATAGGAGAGATTAAGTGCCTTCAAGTCACAACTGACTCATGGTAATCTCTCATGGGGCTTTCAAGGCAAGAGACTATCAGAGGTGGTTTTGCTGTGGCCTTCCCCCATGTAGCAACCCCAGTCTTCCTTGGTGGTCTCCCATCCAAATACTAACCAAGGCCAACCAGGAGAGATCCCGCTGGCAGCTGGTAAGCACCTGGCAACCCTATCTGACCAACTTGGGCTAGTCTGGCCCATAGGGTATAATAGCGTTTAGGATCACAGTGCAAAACTTGTAATGTGTTTAGTCCCTGCTCAGAACGATGGAACTTCCTTATCTCACAGTTTTGCAGGCTTATTATTTTATTCCTACTTGACCTTTAAGTAGGAAGAGCTTGAAGACTGGATATTCTGAAGGTGAACTGCAAAGGTTAATTGTCTTTCATCCAGTGTTGATGATGACAAGCTTTGAGGAAAGTGATGGGCTTTGAGGTGAAATTTGACAGAAGGACAAAGAAAGAAGAGCAGCTTGTTTACCAGACTAGTCAAATAGCTCTAACTAGAGAAAGCGCTTCTGATCCCACACTCGGCAATGAGTGCATAATATACACTGTACTAAAAATATGTCAGAGTATTTTGCATTACGGAATGACTGACATAGAACCGAAATAAAACCACCCACTTGGTTTTGCCCATCAAAAATCCTCCTACACTGCTGTACCTTGCTTGACTTAACTTGGCTCAATTTTATTGAAAAATCCTTCTGAGCATTTGTTTCTGTCTATGAGTGGAAAGTGTGAACTCGTCTGCAAGGCTGCTCGGTTGAGGACCCCAGAAGTGCTGAATCAACCTCTTGCGGCTCTGTCAGTTAGCATTTACCATGCCATTTAGACTGTATTCCGCCAATATCTTCTATCTACCATGTGCCAGGAAAGAGCTTTGTTCAAAAGTCTTCACCTGTAACTTCATTCATAACCGACTGTTCTTAAGGTTGTCTCCGTATTTCCTCCGAAAAGGAAAAATTGAACCAAAGAATTCACAAGGAAGATATAGCATGTCCATTAAATAAAATAAGCAATTATTCCAACTTTCCCCCCCAAAACTCCTTCATCACCCTGGGCTGTGAAATGATGTACTGAAGTTGCCAATGGCAGATCCCTTTCTCAAGCAACAGGGATCTTAAATCAGGAACGTTGGAAGGAAAACCAGGCACCTTATTCTCTGCAGTACCGTGGTAGCTTGCCAGAGAAGGGAACTGCCGGCCAGGTCTCTGCTGCCCATCAGAGCCTCCGTTAAAAATGTCTGTAAGGTGGAGTCCATCTACAAGGATAGCAGCGCTCAGGTAGCACAAGGGGCCAACGGACTTCTGGCTCGTTCCTATAAAGCTCCTGATTCTTGCCTAGTTATAGAAACTGAAAGCCATTCACTCATCTGGGATAGAGCATGTATATCAGACCAACCATATTTTTAAAGAGTTTGTTAGGTTAAGAATATATTTTTTAATTTTTTTATTTTATTTTATTACATTTATGAATTGCCCATGCTGTGAGCAGGCTCTGGGTGATTTACAACCTTAAAGGCAGTCAAAACTACAATCAGCATAAAATTGTCACGATACACCAATAAATTAATCAGTTCAGATGGCGATATAAACCCCTTTTGCCGGCTAGAGGGCTGTGTGCGTAGCAGGGCAGGGAAGGGGATGTGGGGGCAGAAGAAGAAGAAGAGAAGAAGAGATTGGATTTATACCCCGCCCTTCACTACCCAGAGGTGTCTCAGAGCTGTTAACAAACTCCTTTCCCTTTCCCTCCCCACAACAGACACCCTGTGAGGTAGGTGGGGCAGAGAGAACTCTTGAGACAAACTGCTCTTTTTCAAGGACAGCTGTGCCAGAGCTTGCGACTGGCCCAAGGTCACATCAGCAGGTGCAAGTGGAGGAGTGGAGAATCAAACCCGGTTCTCCCAGATTAGAGTCTGCACACTTAACCACTACACCAAAAGAAAAAGAGGGTGCCTGTCTTAACCGTTGCTGCCCTCAACTAAAAGCCTGGCAGAATATTTCTGCCTTACAGACCCTGCAGAATTGCATCAGATCCTGCACCGCCCTGATGTTACTCAGCAGAGAATTCCACCAGCACAGGGCCAGGACTGAAAAGGCCCTGGTCCTGGTCAAGGACAGCTGGACCTCTCTAGGGCCAAAGATCACCAGCAAGTTGTTATAAGCTCATCTCAGTGTTCTTCTGGGGACAGATTGGAGGAGGTGGTCCTGAAGGTACGTGGGTCCCTGACCGCTCAAGGCCTTGAAAGTCAACACTAATACCTTGAACCTGACTTGGTAGCTGGTGCAGCACAGGTTGTTTATGGCTGTCCATGGCATTTCCGCCAGGACTTGTGCTGCTGCATTCTGGACTAGTTGGAGCCTCTGTGGCATTTCCTTCAGGCTGCATTCTGGACTAGTTGGAGCCTCCGGGTCAGTCTCAAGGGTGGGCCAGCATACAGCAAGCGACAGTAGGGGGGTGACCATTGCATGGATTACCGTGGCTAGGTCGGGGCACAACAGGAAATGGGCCAGTAGCCATGCCCAAGGTAGATGGCAAAACACCAGTCTGGCAGTATTAGTGACCTGTGCCTCCACAGACAAGGAGGCATCCAAGGTCACACCCAAGCTCCTGACAGAACGCACTGGTATTAATGGCACCACATCAAGGGCTGAGCTGGAACCCCAGTCCTGAAGGGCCCTCCCCCCAGCCAAAGAACTGCCTTCTTCCCTGGATTCAGTCTCAGCCCGCTCTTAAAACCCCCCCGCCACAACCGCCAAACCCTCGGCTAGATGTTGCTGTTGGGTAGTTCCGCCATGTTTTTTTTCCCTCTTCCCTGTGTCTGAAATGTGTGGTGCTCTGCAGCTGCATTTCACTTTTGCTCCTTATCTGCCCGTTGGCCTTGAGCATGCATCACTTTGGTGTGAAGCCTCTGTTCCTCCCGCTCACCCCTGAACCGTTGAACAGTTCCCCGCGCTCCGCACTAATTGCTTATTGGCTTTTAGGTGTCAGGGGGTATTGTATGAACCCACTATAATTGCTATTGCCATTTTGTATGCCTCATTCCTGACTCAAAGAGTCTAAGTCGACTTCACCTTGCTCTGATCAATAAAGCTGAACCTGTTTAAGGACCTGCAGTTGATGCTGAGTTATTGAAGTACCTGACAGATGCAGGGTGGTATCCAGGTGGCCATCCAAGAGCAGATATACCTGGGTGCCATCTACATATCGATAACACCCAAGCCCGAAACTCCAAGCCAGCTGCGTGAGGGGGTAGATATTCTTTTTTTTTTTAAAGAAAAGCTTGGTTCCATTGGCAGCTGTGTTCCAAAATGGTGGCATTGATTGTTTGTACATTTGCCCCTAGATGATCTACTTTACATTTGCAGTCAACTACAGAGGTACTGTGCCATGTGCCTCCATCTGCAGAGAGAAAGTGGGTAGTTACTAGACACAGGCCCTTTATGAAGTGGTATTTCCTAAGGAATGTGGTTCAGCTGGCACCTGGGCTGCCTAGTAAAGCCCTTTCGGTTTGCTCTGGCTTTCTGTTGAATTCGATTTCACATGGTCCCCCCTTTTTACCTTTATCATGTGATTGTAATGTTGATCTTGGCTGCTGTTTGAATTATTGTTTCTTTATTATCAGTTCCGAAATGCTCATTGATTGGAAGCTTGGTGCTTCAGTGAAGGTCTGGCTGAGAAGAAAGAGTTGGCTGTCCTATAACCCCCCCACACACATTGAAACAAGCTATTTTGGGGGAAGGACAGTCAACTGGTTTTGTATAAGGAGACTGACACAGAACTACTAAACTCTACATTGTCCAAAATTACGGGCACAATCCAGCTACAGTTGCCATCATTTAAGATCTAATGGTTTCAACGGGAGAGATCTTCCAACGAAATCAATGAGGCCAAAGAGCCTTTACTGCTGTTTCCCAAGAGGTGACTACACACATTGAAACAAGCTATTTTGGGGGAAGGACAGTCAACTGGTTTTGTATAAGGAGACTGACACAGAACTACTAAACTCTACATTGTCCAAAATTACGGGCAGAATCCAGCTACAGTTGCCATCGTTTAAGATCTAATGGTTTCACCGGGAGAGATCTTCCAACGAGATCAATGAGGCCAAAGAGCCCTATGCCTTTACTGCTGTTTCCCAAGAGGTGACTTTGTTTTCCTCAGAACCTACACTCAAAAAGCAGCAGTGAACCATTCATGTAAGAAACTCTAGAATTTAAATGAGCCACCAAGAAATCAGCATGAAATCAGCACCTTAGAAAACCATCAGCACCATCCTGAGCAGACTTACACACTCTTAAGGCCATTGAAGTCATTTGTTTAAGAAGGGTATTTTGCAGCTTAGAGTGGCACTGCATTTGCTATTTCAAGGGGAAAAAAATAACAAAATGCAGCGCCATTCTAGGCTGAATTTTTTTCAGGTAGAAAAGCTCCTTTCCACCAACATTGTTACTTATTTCAAGGTAATAACAGCCCCTGAACACACATTCATTCATATGCATACACACAGAGATCATATTCATCTGGTGTGTGTGTGTCTCTGTGTGTGTCAATATGTTTTCTACACCCTATAAAACACAATTGTTTGCCATCTGAGATCCATAGACATATTTATTAACTCCATTAATACCCCACATTACTCCCAAATGGGGACCAAAGGTGGCTTGCATAATCCTCCTCTCATCCATTTGGTCTTCACGACAACTCTGTGAGGTAGGTTAGGTGAAGACTGTGTGACTCAGTGTAGATCAGTGGTAGAGCATCTGCTTGGCATGCAGAAGGTCCCAGGTCCAATCCCTGGCATCTCCAGTTAGGAGGTGACGCAAAAGACCTCTGTCTGAGACCCTGGAGAGCTGCTGCCGGTCTGAATAGACAATACTGACTTTGAGGGACCAAGGGTCTGACTCAGGATAAGACAGCTTCATGTGATTGTGACTGGCCCAATGTCACCTAGCGAGCTTCCATGGCAGAGTAGGGATTCGAATCTGGGTCCTCCAGGTTCTAGCCCGACACTCTACTATGCCACGCTGGCTCTGTTTTTCAATGGCTGTGAATGGGAGAGGTATGGGAATAAAAGATAGTGGCAGAATTGCATGTTTTTTTTTAAAAAAAATGGAAACAGCAAATGACAGCTCTGTAGCAATATAAGCTATGTTGGTATGACTCACAGCAATTAAATGTAGATACTTCCAAAAATGTGAGAACTTCTATCCTGTCAAAGCCAGAACATGCTATTTTCATTACAGATGAGTAGCTTCAAACCATTCAGATGCAACAGCACATAAACACATAAACACAAGGAGTTCAGGACAGAAGATACTTTGTCTGACTGACAACCAAACCTTGCAAAGAATATATGTGAGCTGGAGCAAATATACTTCAAATGAGTGCAGAGTCCAGATTGTGTGGATTTGTTATCCTTAGCACCATATAATCAAGCTTCTGTACTGACAATTACCAGGAACAATCCAGCCAGAGCTAAACTAATTTAAGTCCTGTTAATTTCACCACATGCTTTACAATGAAATCCTACTGCATTGTAAAATTCTCAAAGGGAAATCAGTGAGGCTTAATTTGGGCTAGGCTGTGCAGTTAAGGAATGGCAAAGAGGTGCATTTGTATCACTCTTTTAAAGTAGGCTTAGGGAATAACCCATGTTTGCAAATAAAAAAGCACAAGGACAATAAATATTTCAGTTTAACTAACACTATAATGAGGTGGATCTAGATATGTGGTTCATATGTGCAAGAATGTGTGTTTCTGTATGTACTTGACAAACTATGAAGAAACCCCTTTTTGTATGGACATAGGTTAAGAAAGAATGAGCTTTCGCATGCTAAAATGGAAGGCAACACTTTAAAGAATCTGAGAAGACAAACCTAATGTAATTAATTTTTACAGCAGTGTTCCTTTTAAACAAAACATCCTGGGTCTGCAAATTACGAAAGACGGAAGTCCATGTGTGCATCAGAGACCAAAGCAGAGAGATCAAAGGCAAAGTGCTCCGGCCCCCAAATCTCTGGATGAATACTTCCTCTCTCCCATTTCAGTTCAGATCTTTTTCATCATCACTGATTTCGTGTGCAGACTAGTAAGGTGAAGCACACTTCCCCTTGTTAGTTTCCAGTTTTGTACCAACTGACCTTTCCAATGTGCCCAGCACCTTTGAAAATATCACAACACACAAAATGCATTCAAAGAGACACTCAGCAGTGAGCTTTATTACCATCTCCTCTACAGCTAAGTGCTTAATGAAAGTCTTACTTCTAAATGGACTTGGGAAAGGGCTTAACAGTAAGCTTCACACTTACAAATAAAAATCTGCAATGCTCTTACCAACGAACAGCCTATTGCCAAACTACCTAGAAAATTAGATGGCAGGGCCCTGCTGCAATTCCCTCCAATCTGCATCCAAGAACAATGTGATGGAGAGGAAGAGGAGATGGATTTTTGTTCCAGGCAACAGACAAGCAGGGGCGGCCAGTTTCCTTATTCTCAGGAACCTTTCCAGACACCACCATTATGGGCAGTGAATATGTCTGTACATTTTATTATGGATTCACTTTATAGTCCACCTTTCTCACTGAGTCTCAAGATGGATTACAAAATTAGAAAACAATGCAATAAAAGGACTGGTATAAAACATGTTAAAATGGGGGACAAAACCCCAAACCAACCCTGGTTTACAGGAATTAAAACACAATGCAGCAAGGGGCCACCAACTTTTCTTTACTGAAACTTCTGAGTAACAAAAACTCTCCCAAGGTATTCCCTTCCCTCCTGACATGTTACCAAATTTTGCTTTCCTCTAGAAAGAGAGCACGGACTAGGAAGAGCACCAGAAATGAAGCTATCAAAAAAGCTATACAGAACAATATTCTATGAAATGAAACCTTTTAAAACCAAAAAGTCTAGAGCGTATCTTTTCATGATTTTCCCCCTGAACCTTCAGGGTACGCACAAGCAATTCTGCAGCAGCCATTGAGCTCATGAGCTACCTGCTGGAGACCCCTGAACTAGGTAATAAAACCATAAATAGCACGATAAACTACAATCCTATTCCCTTTGTTAAAAATGCCCTCCTGAACAATTCCATTCCACACATTCTGTGGGACGGTGGAAGTGCAGGACCTTTCCTGACTTCCTCAGCAAATATCCCCTGGCATTAAGAACTACAGAAACGAAGCACATGCACTTGCAAAATATGAGGTCATCAACCAAGAAGACAGAGAAATGCATTTGCTTCTTGGAAGAAGCCATCAGTTTGACAGAGTTCCTTGGTCTTTGCAAAAGGTGCATGCGGTGGGAACACAACAGGAAATGCACACAAAACACTTTAATAAAACCTTGCTTCAGATTCGGCAGACCATCAAGCCCGGGTAAGAGTCACCAGTAGGCCATTCCTGGGACAGACCACACTGTGACCCTCACTAAAACTCTTAGCAAGTTAGATAGTACTTTTCAGGGGTGGGGAGGGGTGCAAGTAGTCATACAAATGACAAAAACAATCTTTCCTGAAGGACAGAACATTTTCCAGATTTTTTTAAAAAAAATCAGTGTTGTTCCACTGCTAGGATAAATCTATTGATTACAGAACAAATAAAATACATCTGATATTTGAGTTAGATGCTACTTTCAGCATGTTTCAAACAGACCTTGGTGAGAAGGTTCGCGTTCCACAAAGCTTGTTCATAAATGATCTGGAGATAGGAACGAGCAATGAGACGGACGTGCTTTTGGGGTGACACCAAATTATCCTGGATGGTGGAAACCAAAGTTGCCTGCATTGAGCTCCAAAAGTTATCTTTTCCTAGTAGGTGAATGGGCAATAATGTAAATAAGAGCTTGCATCTTCAGTGTTCTGGTACAACTACACTAACAGTACCGTCTTAAGCAGAGTTGCACCCCTCTTAGCCTACTGACTTCAGTGAGCTCAGCTGGGTGTAATTCTTCTTAGGATGGCACTTTAGCTCTGCTATGGAGAGTATTATCACTCCTTTTAGTAACAGTTTTAGTATTTACCATTTAGTATAAATGAGAGTGTATATAGTAAGTTAGCACACATGGTGAAAAGCCTCTGCCTACCAGGGCTTCCCACTGAGATCTAAACTTCATCGGCAAGAGACCAGGCTGAGGCTGCATTCAGTTTCTCTCTGCAGCCTCTGGCAACCTTGTTGACTGTGCCTCACTGACCATCTCTGGCCAGGTAGCTGAAGTTCAAATGCAATATACTCACACACCCTCTCTGCACACCTACCACATGATGCATTGATTCATGCAAAAATCAGGGCAACTCTCTCTGGTCACACAAACAGCTTTAAGCTGGGATCACATCAATGGCATGGCACAAGAAGAAGTTTAGCACCAAAGACTAGGCAACCGCCCACTTGATCCTGGCAATAAATGCATAGGCACTCAAAGGATAAGCTTGCCTCTGTGGCTGACAGTGGTTTATTACATCTTAAAGCCCTCCAGGTGTTCATTTAGAAAATGGCAGCATCAGTACAATGCACATCATGAAGATAGTTTAAAATACAAACCCAAAGTACCAACAGTGGCAAAGCCTGGTTAAAACAACAACAGATATCTTACATACACACCACCCCCTACTGGTGATTAATAGAATACAGAAGTGCTTTTGGAAAGTCCGAATATTTTCACAGGCTCTAGTCAACTGAGGGGACCTCAGTGCGTTTTAACATCCAAGAGGAAGGATGGGTGGGATATGTTTCCAGTAAAGGGATATGTGCCCAAGACAGTCCACCCGATTAAAAAAGGTGGCAGATAAATGGGGGGGGGGGAGTAAAACAAACCAGTGGGAAGCCAATTGTTCCAATTCCACTGGTGGGCAGTGTCCCCAGTCTTATTTATCTGAGTTATGGACAAGCCAGAGTCCAGGAAGACTCGAAGCCCTACCACATACAACCTGCAGGGATCAGATGTGCCATGTAAATGCATCCCCTTCTCCAAACAAGCAACAAGTGGTTGCGTCCTCAAGATGAGACAGAGGGGCATCTGCCGCAGGACAACCGTTTCCTACCACTCCTCTTATTTTTGTGCAAGGATAACATTCACCTTAAGAATGGCTGGCAACTTCCCAAAGGCACCCAAGGCAAAGAGCATTGGGAGTCCCCTTTCATCCCTGCTGCTGTTGTCAAGGTCGCCTAGTGTGTATCAGCCCCTGCAAGGGTGGCCTTAATTGCAGAGCTGCTGGAGGGAAGATTAATGGGAACATGTCTCCCTCTCCTTCCAAGGGTGGTCTGCAGAGAGACCACATTCAGCAGGGAAGGATCTGCCAGCGCTTAAGTTATGAGGGCACACCGGTGAGAGAGAGCCCAGTTTCACATTTTCGCAGAACTTTGAGGGGCACAGCGATTTCCCAGCTGAAAGGCAAACTTCTCACATTGTTCTCAAGTAACACAGTCAGATCCCACTCTGATAGCCCCTTAGAGACTCAAGTAAAACTGTCTTCATGATCCCAAGGGATACCACAGTTTCTGGGAAGAGGGAGGGGAATACTGTCGATGGGGAATCTGTGCCAGGATGGGAACTGTTTAAAGTTTAACTCTCCAACAACCACCATAAAAAAAATAATTTGAACTGAGATGGCATGCGAGGATGGCTTTAACTTCTCCAGACTGGGCTTGCTGCCAGTGTTTTGGATAATTCAGGTTGCAGTTCTTTGCACTTTTTTACTCTGAAGCAAGTCACATTGATTCTGTAGATCTTACTTGGGAGGCAAAGGAGGGTGCTGGGAAAGTTTGCAGGGGGGCAACAAGGAGATGCACCGTTTGGGCATGAAATGAGCAGAAAACAAAACCCTAAGAAAAAAAACCCAGTGTTTGAGAACATGAGCGATCTTTTAAAAGAATGACTCGATAGCGCAAGGAAGGAAGAGAAGGAGGATTCTTTTGCAGCGGGGTTTCTGAATGCAACAAAGCTTGTGCACCCGCCGCTGGGCCATTTCTCTTCCAGTGCAATCCTAAACAGAGTGACTCCATTCTAAGTCTACTGAAGTCAATCGCCTTAGAAGGATTGCCTCTCTGCGTCGGAGGGCACTGTAAAGTACCTGACTCCCAGGGTGCAGCGGTTTGAAAGGGGGCACTGCAGAAGACCCCCCCCCCTTCCCCCTTTAGTCAAGCCCTCCTTCGTTCGGACTCCACGACGAATGTCTCCTGCAGACCTCCTCCACACCTTCCATTTCTCCCCTTTCCTTGCCTAGTATTCTCTCAACCACCCCGAACGACTCGCATAATAACGCTCTAGTTTCCCCTGCACCTTGAGCATCCCCTCGCTCTTCGTGCACCCCCCACCCCACGCTTTTCTTTCGCTGCCATCGCTCCCTGCTTAGCATCCCCTCTGTCTGTTTGGACTGTCGACCCCGCTCCCCAGGAGCCCCCCTTCCCCTTTTGCAGGGAACAAGTTCTCAACCAGCAAGCGTGGCGCGGGGGGGGGGGCGCAACCGATTCCCCGCGCATGCTCCAAGATCTCAAGCATGCTCCTTAAGAAAGAGCCAAAAAGGAAAGGAAAATCAGACGGGGGACTAAAAATCCTTCACTGCCAGGATCCAAATACAAAGTTTCATCTTCTCCCCTCACCACCCCAGTTGGGTGGCCCGGCTGCATTCCAGCAATACTTATATATCCCTGACCCTTTTTCTTCTTGCCCTTAAGTTGTTAGTCTTTGGCTGCTTAAGAGTGCCTGTGTGCGTGCGTAAAATCGGCTCGCTTTGGCACAGGAGGCCTCCCCAGGCACGACAGTCGAGAAAACGGACTTTTGAACGGGGAGTTCCGGTAGTAGGGGCACCCCCTCAGGTCAGCAGTCCGCGCACCGATTCTCATGAGTAGCAGACTCCCTTAGAGGTAAAGACAGGGGGGTGTTTTTTTCCTGTTTTTAGAAGGGTGGGATAGAGGAGGAAGAGCGAGGAGAGAAGTT
>NW_015164246.1:184103-184713 GCF_001447785.1 Gekko japonicus
GTTTGTTCCCCGGGGGGGGGGGGGATCACGCCTCCGTGGGGTCCAAAGCAACAAATAAAAGGTGGCCGAGGGGAGAAATGTTCCCTTCCCCGCCCTTCGGTCTCTCCCTGCGCCTCTCCGGAAAACGAATCCCCCTCGCCGAGGAACGCGACAGGTGCTCTTTCCACCCGAGGAGCCCCCGGATCCGGTCCTGGAGCGAAGCGAAGCGAGAGCGGGGCGGTGGGTGGGCTGGAGAGGGAGAGAGGGAGAGACGAGCCACTTCTGCTCCTGCCGCCGCCGCCGCTCCTTCTCCGGCGAGAGCGAAGCTTCAGCAGCCAGCCCCTCGCTGCACCCGAAGGCGGAAAGCGCCGGCTCCTGCCCTGGACGGCATCAATGCAGCAAAACGGCCGGCGAGGCTCCTCTCCTGCTCGCCGGAGCCGGCGTGGGTCTGGTGGGCAGAGCAAAGCCCTCGGCTCGCCCGCATGCCGGAGCCCGGCCGGCGAATCCCGCCCCCCTCCGGGAGCCCCAGCCGCTCGCCGCGATCCCTTCCCCCCGGCAGGCAGGCAGATGATGCCCCCCGATCCGCGTCCTGCATAGACTCCCCCCCCCCCCCCCGTTCCTCCCCGGAGGG
>NW_015164246.1:184732-187927 GCF_001447785.1 Gekko japonicus
CTTTTAATGTGTACAATCAGATATATTTGCACAGATAATTACTGAAGAGACATGGGTGGAGAAATGTCAAAAGATCACAAATAAATGGGGGGGATATAAGGAATGGGTGGAAAGGGGGGAAGCCAATCCAAATATTCAAATACGAATGAAAAATCTGTGCACATGGTTAAAGATATAAAGGTATTAAACGAGGGAGGGAGGGAGGGAGAGAGCAGAGAGTCGGGGGTGGGGGGAGAAGAGCGCGTGTGTGCGCCCCCCCCTCGCCTGTGCTACTGTCCTTCACCGCCAGGTGACTGACTTCACTCCTCTCGTCTCCCGGCCAGCGCGGAGGGGATTTCTCTCATCTGTCAAAAAGCAACATTTCCTCTCTCTACAAAACAAGCCTCCCCCCCCACCCCCTCCCCGGGTCCTAAAGTCCGCCGGGCGGCTGCTATTTCGGGAGCCTGCCCGTGGGCGCACGCCTGCCCAGGCGCCTCTTGGGGTCGGGCGCCTTCGGAACGGCGGCGAGGGGAGCTCGGGCGGCGGTCTCCGGGAGTCGCTCTGGGAAGAAGCTTCGGCCGAGGGCTTGCCGGCATCCTACCCCCGCCCCCTCCTCCTCGCCCCCTCTGACAAATATCATATTCTTTTTTTAAAAAAAATGTAGAGTTTGATCGTTTTAATATGCTTTTATTGATTTTCGAATCGCTGCGTTCTTGAATAAAACATACACCGGATCGCTCTTTTAACGTTTGGTCCTTGTGAACGTTTCTTGGTCGAATGAAAAGGTCGTGGGAATGCAGGGGGTGCGACCTGAGAGTCTCTCTGGGTTTGCTCCCCGTTCATCCGAGGTGCCGGTCCAGATATAGATATAGTCAAAGGTGTAGACTTTCCAATTTGGGGGGGGGGGCTGGGGCTGGGGCACGGGCCTATGCTAGGAGCAAGGGTGGCTCCCGGGGGAAGCTGAGCACCTTCCTGAAAATTTCGGAGGAGGATGAAGCCCCACCGCCCCCACGAAGATTACGCCTATGACTAGATAGCTGTAGGTTCTCCATGCTAAGGACTTGATTCTACCAAATCACCTCCTGACTATCTGCCACCTGCAGCTTTTAAAATTTAAAAAACGCCTTTTGGGGGGAGGGGAGAGAAGAAATTGCTCTTAAACCAGGGGATGCTGCTGTCTTCCCGATGCATCCTCTCTGTGCGGATTCCACAGTGCTCTAAGAATGTTTTCTTTTCCAGGGCATCATTAGCCGGTCTGGCCACATTTCTAGATGGATTTGTGTATGCTCAGAGCTTGCTTTGAATCAGAGGACTGCTTATTCATGTTTACATCCTAGGGGGTTTCAATCATATTTGTAATTCAGGCAGGAATTAGGCTTGCATATTCCGAGCTTCGGGATAAACAGAGAGTGGCTTTGGAGAGAGAACCAATCGCAGGCTTCCGTCAAGCCTTCTGGGAGCAGAGAATTAGAAGCTGCCAGGGCAAGTTCTCAGGGGGTGATCAGAGAGGTGGTTCAGATATTGTGAAAAAAGAGTGTGCATTGGAATATCACCCCCCCCCCAAGGCTGGTGTGGGATTCCCGGGCACCTCACCTTCAACTCCCCTTCCTTGTGCATGTCAGGCATAAGGATGACCTTGAACTGTCTGCCATTTGCTATGATAGTCAAGTGAGACCTCTGGGTTCGAAGGCAGGAGGCAGGGTGGTGGAAACACAATGCAGGCCTAGATGAGCCACAGGTCCGATCCAGCATGGCTAGTCATGTTCTTGGGAATCCTTCTCTGTGGCATGTTAAAGATTACAGGGGGGACAGGGAAGACTGATCTGGGTGCAGTGTCAGAGTTGTGACCCCCTTCTCCCTTGGTTTCTGGAAGACTTCTTCACCCAAAGAGTGATTAACACTTGGAATTCACTGCCACAGGAAGTGGTGGCGGCTACAAGCATGGACGGCTGTTACTAACACCCCGAGCATTTGAAAAAATTGAATTCATCTAGCAGGTACTCATTTGCATACTAAGTGACACACCCCTAATGAAGCCAATCCTCCAAGAGCTTACAGTTGCTCCTGCAAGAAGAGCTCTGTAAGCTCTTGGAGGATTGGCTACATTAGGGGGGTGTGGCCTAATATGCAAAGGAGTCCCTGCTACAAAAAGAGCCCTGCATGATCTAGCCCATGATTTGGTTCCTAACAGTGGCCAACCAGATGCCCCAGGGAAGCTCAGGTACAGGGCACAAGGGCAACCATCGCTCCCTCTTTCTCGCTCTTGTCTATTTTTACTGCAGCCATCCTTCCTCCAAGGAGCTCAGGGCGGCATTGCCCTTACGTATTTGTCCTCGCAACAGCTCTGTGAGGTACATTAAGACGAGAGGGTGTGGCTTAACAGATGCCCCTGGGAAGCTCAGGAACAGGACACAAGGGCAACCATCGCTCCCTCTTTCTCGCTCTTGTCCATTTTTACTGCAGCCCTCCTTCCTCCAAGGAGCTCAGGGTGGCATTGCCCTTAAGTATTTGTCCTCGCAACAGCTCTGTGAGGTACATTAAGCCGAGAGGGTGTGGCTTAATGAGTGGTCCCCCGAGTGAGCCTCATGGCAGTGTGAGGATATGAACCTGGGTCTTCCAGATCTTAGCTCAACACTCTGAACACCATACCACACTGGCATTCTGCCAGTCCTTCTCATCTCAGGGCAGTGCTGCCTTTACTTATTTCTTAGAATAATAGAATCACAGAGTTAGAAGGGGCCATACAGGCCAACCCCCTGTTCAATGCAGGATCAGCCTAGAGCATCCCTGACAACTGTTTGTCCAGTCACTGCTTAAAGACTGCCAGGGCGGGGGAGCTCACCACTCCCCGAGGCAGCTGATTGCACTGTTGCACAACGCTCAGTGTAAATGTTTTTCCTAAGATCGAGCTAGTACCTTCCCGCCCTTAATTTAAACCCATTATTATGAGTCCTATCCTCTGCTGCCAACAGGAACAGCTAGAGATGTAAAATTTCAGGAAATTTTGAAGCTATCGGAAAAATTGGAAAAAAATGCCACATTAGCATTTCTTTTGTCTTTTCTAGATTGAAAGTCATTCTGTTACTTTAGGAACATAAAATATGACTATGGACAATTTTACTTGGCATGAAATTATCACAACTAGCATATTAAAAATATAGTGTATCCAAACAATTATCACAAACAGAATACCCATCCACATGCAAAAACAAAACT